>NC_089195.1:12722548-12853661 GCF_963930695.1 Labrus bergylta | reverse complement strand
CGTGTCTCTGCTTGCTCGGACATCGTTTACCTTGTTTGGATCCTCCTCCAAGTCTTCAGCCCTCCAAAAAAGCCTCGTCGCAGCAGCAGCAGCAGTAGCGGTATAAGCACCCTCCTCCTTCTTCGATGGGGAGAAAGAAATCACAAGTTGTGGGTCTCAGCAGAGGGATTGTGTGTCAGTGTGCGGCTCTCAGTGTGCAGACATGCCGGTTGTGTCAGAGTCGGGCTGCAGCGGCGGAGGAAGAGAGTGTATTCCTGCAGGACGAGATGAGAGCATGCAGAGGGAGAGAGGGGGAGGGAGAATGAGGGAGCACATGAATGTAATATCACCCGAGAGCAGGTTCGGTTTTATTTGCACTATTTAAACAAAAAAACATTTTAGAGCATTTAACAGGTTAGTGGTGCCCCTAAGACCCCCACACACACGCCTGTTCAAGTAGAAAATCTTATAAATAGCCAATCAGCAAATTGAATAGATTTTCCTTCACATTCATAGTCGTTATTCTGAGTCCATTTAGTCAAAACTGTAAGATTCAATGGTTCTTTAATTTTTCTTTAAGTTTAATTTATCTTAAGATAAGAAGGACTAGCTGCATTGAAAACAGGGATATCAAAAATTACATGAGAACAATGCCCTAAACTAAAAAATTAAAACACACAAACATCTGGACTGATGTTGAAATGATATGATGTTAAGATGTGAAGCAGCAGTGTTTTGGTCACCTGGGGGCAGCAGAACAAGTTTTGCGTCAAATTTGCATAATTTGCATAATATTCGCCTCAAGTGAAATGATTTAGAGCTCCCTCTGCTGACTTGTTGCAGTATAGGTCGTAGATTCCGCCTCCTCCATGTTAACAGATCGGACATGGGTCAAACTCGAGCGTCAACCTCCGGTGTTGAAACGAAGCCGACGTGGAAGTGCTAAATCCTGCAGTTCCTTGAGTGTCCACTAGAGGCTGGCTGCAGAAGCACAGGAAGTCACATACACACCCATTCTAAAAGCCTGTTTTTACAGCAGAGATTAACATGTTTACAGCCTGGTTCAAAAAACCAAATAGGTCTGATTAGCTCATGACTCGATCGACACACACTGTACGGGGGGGTGAATGTTTTGATGACTCATCAGTTTTGATTTGATGAAGGATAAGAGTTATTCACAATAAGGTGTGTAGCTGACCTGATTGACAGGTGGGCGCGGTGTAACGGTTTGTCAGGAGGCTTAAAACCCGCTGCCTCAGCATTTCCAGCATGGAGACCGCCATCGATGGGACTCCAGCGGCCCCTGCAGGGTTACGTCACTCACTAATATATACAGTCTATGGTCAAACTATAAAATAAAAAATGCACGTTAGATACATTTCCTCAAACCCGGTTTGGTCATGATAGTTATTATAACGTCATTCTGTGTTCATGTCATGTTTTTTTTCAGAGAAGTTTCTTGATTATTAGTCATTTGATTCGTTAAAACGGTATAAATGTTGTGATTGTCCTGGCTTGCCCACGTTCAAGACTGACCTGTGGCTCCTTTACCCGCATGTCATACCCCACTCTCTCTCTCCCTGGTTTCCTCTTTCCTCTGTCCTGTCAGATAAAGACAAAAAATCCAAACTAAACATAAACTTGGAGTAAAACTATTAAAGTTTCTCTTTGTGGCATCCTGTCCTTGGGACATTTCAAGCCTTTTATTTCATTTTCCGCTCTCAGACGAGGGATCTACTTTAGTGTAATATTGGCGGTCTCAAAGGTCCCTTGAAAGTATTTTCTTGGCAGGCTGCAAAAGACTTAATGTGACGATGCTACAGCTACCCACAGAAGTCAATATCAGATTCTCCTCATCCTGTTCTCGAAACAGACACACCGCCTGGGGTCCATGTGGTCTTTTATTTTGAAAGGACTTTTTATTTACTTTTTTCTTTTGCAGTTTTTTGAATGAATGTATAGAAGTGAAGTGCATAAAAGTGCAATGTAAAAGTTTAGCAGTTATGTGTTGCTAAAATGTCACATATTTTACCTACATATTTTGCTTATTTTTCAAGGTTTTACTAACAAAGACTTGGTTAAGATAGCGAAATAAATCTGGAGTTTAATGATTGCTGTGTTTATTTATTAGACGTCAGATTTAGGTGATTAAATTACTCATACTAGCATAAGTCATTGCAAAAACGCTGGCTTAAAACCCGCCTCAGCTCCAGCTCTCAGCCTGTCGTTAGGTTGACTGAAAGTTAGGATGAGACAGCATTTCCAGCATGGCAGCTGCTGCCAATGAGCCTCCAAAGCTTCCTGCAGGAACAGATGGCTGACGTCACTCAGGCTTCTTCCATTAATATTTACAGTCATTAGGGGGTCAAGATCGAGTCAGGACCAAGATAAGACCGAGACCAAGACACTTAGGGATCAAGACCAAGACATTTAGGGATCAAGACCTAGACAAGACCAAGACATTTAGGAATCAAGACCAAGACACTTAGGGATCAAGACCGAGTCAAGACCAAGACATTAAGGGATCAAGACCTAGACAAGACTAAAACATTTAGGAATCAAGTCCAAGACAAGACCAAGACATTTAAGTATCAAGACCAAGACATTTAGGGATCAAGACCGAGTCCAGACCAAGACATTTAGGTATCAAGACCAAGACATTTAGAAATCAAGTCCAAGACAAGACCAAGACATTTAGGGATCAAGACCGAGTCCAGACCAAGACAGTTAGGGATCAAGACCGAGTCAAGACCAAGACATTTAGGTATCAAGACCAAGACATTTAGGGGTCAAGACCAAGACATTTAGGGATCAAGACCTAGACAAGACCAAGACATTTAGGTATCAAGACCAAGACATTTAGGGGTCAAGACCGAGTCAAGACCAAGACACTTAGGGATCAAGACCGAGTCAAGACCAAGACATTTAAGTATCAAGACCAAGACATTTAGGGATCAAGACCGAGTCCAGACCAAGACATTTAGGTATCAAGACCAAGACATTTAGAAATCAAGTCCAAGACAAGACCAAGACATTTAGGGATCAAGACCGAGTCCAGACCAAGACAGTTAGGGATCAAGACCGAGTCAAGACCAAGACATTTAGGTATCAAGACCAAGACATTTAGGGGTCAAGACCAAGACATTTAGGGATCAAGACCTAGACAAGACCAAGACATTTAGGTATCAAGACCAAGACATTTAGGGGTCAAGACCGAGTCAAGACCAAGACACTTAGGGATCAAGACCGAGTCAAGACCAAGACATTTAGGTATCAAGACCAAGACACTTAGGTATCAAGACCAAGACATTTAGGGGTCAAGACCAAGACATTTAGGGATCAAGACCGAGTCCCAGACCAAGACATTTAGGGATCAAGACCTGGTCAAGACCAAGACATTTAGGGATCAAGACCAAGACATTTAGGGGTCAAGACCGAGTCAAGACCAAGACACTTAGGGATCAAGACCGAGTCAAGACCAAGACATTTAGGGATTGAGACCTAGACAAGACCAAGACATTTAGGTATCAAGACCAAGACATTTAGGGGTCAAGACCGAGTCAAGACCAAGACACTTAGGGATCAAGACCGAGTCAAGACCAAGACATTTAGGGATTGAGACCTAGACAAGACCAAGACATTTAGGTATCAAGACCAAGACATTTAGGGGTCAAGACCGAGTCAAGACCAAGACACTTAGGGATCAAGACCGAGTCAAGACCAAGACATTTAGGGATTGAGACCTAGACAAGACCAAGACATTTAGGTATCAAGACCAAGACATTTAGGGGTCAAGACCGAGTCAAGACCAAGACACTTAGGGATCAAGACCGAGTCAAGACCAAGACATTTAGGGATTGAGACCTAGACAAGACCAAGACATTTAGGTATCAAGACCAAGACATTTAGGGGTCAAGACCGAGTCAAGACCAAGACACTTAGGGATCAAGACCGAGTCAAGACCAAGACATTTAGGGATTGAGACCTAGACAAGAGCAAGACATTTAGGTATCAAGACCAAGACATTTAGGGGTCAAGACCAAGACATTTAGGGATCAAGACCTGGTCAAGACCAAGACATTTAGGGGTCAAGACCAAGACAAGACCAAGACACTTAGGGATCAAGACCAAGACATTTAGGGATCGAGACCTAGACAAGACCAAGACATTTAGTTATCAAGACCAAAACATTTAGGTGTCAAGACCAAGACAAGACCAAGACACTTAGGGATCAAGACCAAGACATTTAGGGATCGAGACCTAGACAAGACCAAGACATTTAGTTATCAAGACCAAGACATTTAGGGGTCAAGACCAAGACATTTTCGAGATCAAGAACGAGTTAAGACCAAGACATTTAGGGATGAAGAGTGATGATCTTGACCGGTCATGATTTCCAATCTGGAGTCCACCCAGTCTAAGACTGAGACAAGAGCGGGTAAAAATGTTTTCGAGGTGAGACTGAGACACGGATTCTGAGCAGCCGCGAGTCAGGGACAAGGTGGAATCGAGAGAGTCCTGGTATTCTTTAAAGGTGATAAAGGTGATGACACTGTGTTATGGTAGCACGCTACAGCGTTTTTAGACTATAGCAGAAAGGACACATGAAGGGGACGGAGACTGGTGTATTTATCACATTAACCTAACCTTGTTGCTGAGGCTCGACTAAACTGTCTGCTGAAGTTGTTCCCGTTCCTGCAAATGCTCGAAATGTCCTTGCCTTTTCCTTGGTAGTAACGTGCCACAGACTGCACACAGAGAGGCAGACAAGCAGAGAGCACAGGGAGGGCCGAGGGGAGCTTAAACTGCTGTATCTCCCATCAATTAATCAGGACACGGGAGGCTGTGTCCAGTCAACACGCCGAGGCAAGAGCATCCATCACCTTGTTTATAGCCTAGAAACACACACGCACACACACACACACACACACATACACACACACACACACACACATACGGTCCACTATCACTCCTCAGTACATTTTTAGTTTATTTTTTTATGTGACTATGATTTATGTCCCCGTGGTTTTAAGGTCAGGAGTTTGCAATGTTGCTCCTGACCCACATCCACTCTGTGATACTTTTGAGGCTGAGTGGGACAAAAAATATTCCCCTCTTACTGTGTTTCTTCACACCTTTCTCCGCCGTACGTATTGTGGTGGTGTTTGGTCAGGGGTTCGATCCCCAGCTCCTTCAGCCACATGTCCGATGTGTCCTTGGGCAAGGCACTTAACCCCTAGTTGCTCCCGCTGCTTTGTTGGCAGCGTGTGAATGTATGTGAATGGGATTAGTTACTTTTCATGGTCACTTTACTCAGCAGCCTCTACCATCAGTGTGTGAATGTGTAGGTGTGACCTGCGGTGTGAAAGAGCTTTGAGTAGTCAGAAGACTAGAAAACGATACAAGCTCAAGTCCATTTACCATTTGACCTACAAAAGTTAAAGTCCATCAGGGAAAAATTTGTTGTTTCTTTATAGTTATTTTCTGTCTCATCACCCCTGCTACTGGGTAAGTGTGTGTGTGAGAGAGAGAGAGAGAGAGAGAGAGAGAGAGAGGAGATTATGGAAAAGAGGCTGAGAGTCTAACCCCCTATTTCCACATAATCGTTTTGCGCCGCTGTCTGTCAGTGTTCACTGCCTTTCTAGGCAATGCTTCTGTGTCCACAGTGAGCGCAGCAGTTTTTCTCGGGAGTAGCGCCACTACACCCTGCTACGTTTCAAATAGGCTGCAAGTTTATTTCCGACGGAGTACGCTGCAGGTATGCGTCAAGCTGGACAGACTAGAACAACCAGGACAGGAAGTCAGACAAGGAAAAGCTCAGAGCGTCCGCTCAATTTTAAAATAAAACACAATATACAGACTCACGATCGTATATTCCATCACTTTATCAACATTAGGGCATAACTTGCACCGAATGAACAACAAATCATCCAACAAAGCAACATGTTGTTTGCATGTTTTTCTCTTTACTTCCACATGATCTTGTAGTTCTCCTGTGATGTGTGTACAGCTGCTCCCTGCTGTGCTCACGCTCAGAAATGGTGGGGCAGGGCTGTGTCGTCCGCAGAGCAACACCATGGCGCTGACAGACCGCTGCTTGCACAGATTATGTGTAAAAGTACAATTTTTTTTTTTTTTTTTAATATATATTTTATTCATTTTTTAAACATAACAAGCACAGAACAAGACAGCACAGATGTAACCAAATTACTGAATATATATATATATATTTTTAAATATATATATATTCAAAAAATAAAAAAATAAAAAAATAATAATAACATACATGGGTTGTAATAACATATATCATATCAGATACAATCTTATCTACCTAAATTACATGTCAAAGGGAAAAAACATGACTATGATGTATTTTTGAAGATAAAGTGTGGGCACCCTTTCTGCAATAAGCCAACCAGATCAGTGGGAAGATAATCTATGAAGGGTTGCCAAATATTATAAAATAAGTTGTTATTGCCCTTTAATTTAGCACTGAGGTGTTCCATAGGAAGAACCTTAAATGTTTCTCTGTACCACTGCGTAACTGATGGAGGCTTCTCCTGAATCCACTGAAACAGAATACATCTCCTCGCTAGGAGCAGAAGTTTACCCATTAGAACGAGCTGTCCTGTTGATAGAGAAAACTGTTGCGTAGGTAAGTTCAGGAGAAACAATGCTGGCTCTAGTTTTATTGTTCTGTGAAAAATTAAGCCAAGCTCCTGGGCAACATTTTTCCAATACCTGGATATTAAGGGACATTGCCATACACAGTGATAATAAGTTCCTACTTCTTTTTTACACTTCACACAGAGGGCGGAGATCTGAGGACTCATTTTGTTTAAAAATTGTGGTGTTCGCTGAAGTCTATGTAATATTCTGTATTGGCTCTCTTTGAGTCGATTACATGTAAAGATTTTCCTAGCTGAAACAAAGGTACCTGACCACGCCTCTGCACTAAGTTCAACCTCCAAGTCCCTTTCCCATAATTCCCTAGTTCTCTCAACCCTATCACAATTAATAGGATGTAATTTGTCATAAAAAAGGGAAATTATTTTTCTGTCGTTGAGCGCATTTAAACTAAAATTGAGAAGAAAACTTTCAATTGAGCTCAACAATGATTGATCAGTGGGGAAAATCAGATCTGATTTGACAAAGTGTCTAACTTGGAGAAAACCAAAGAAGTGATTATTTGGTATTCTGTATTTGGTCTTGAGTTGATTGAATGACATAAAATCACCATTTTGAAATAAATCAGCCACAAATCTTAGACCCTTTGAATACCAGTCATTGAAAATACTTTTCCCTATACCTGGAGAGAAGGCTTTATTTTGAGTCAGAGGTTGTAATGCTGATGAAAAACCTCTCTGGCCAATGTGTTTAGTAATATCTCTCCAGATTCTAAGTGTGCTAAACATGACAGCGTTGTTTTTAACATCTGCTGGCAGTTCGCCAGCATCAGTTGAGAGGAGACTGAAAGGAGAGAGAGGGGAACAGCACCATGAATCTGTTAGAGGCTCCCCTTGATGTATAAAATGGTTTAGCCAGCGTGATATTATCCTGCCGTGGCAGGCCCAATTGTAATATAGAAAGTTAGGAAGTGCTTGACCCCCCCTGTCTATTGGCAACTGTAAGGTCTTCATCTTTAGCCTAGATTTCTTGCCATGCCATATAAATTTTGAAAGAGATCTTTCGATATCCAAAATAACTCTTCTATTGATCTTAAGTGGCAGCATTTGCATTGGGTACAACATCCTGGGAAGTACATTCATCTTAACCAAGCTTATTCTACCCATCCATGACAGAGGAAGATCAAACCATCTGTTGAGGTCATTTTTAACTGCTTTCAAAGTTGGAATAAAATTGAGTTTATACAATTCTTTTATGTCTGCTGATACTCTAATCCCCAGATAGGTAAAGCCTGAAATTGACCACCTGAACGGAAAATTAACAAGGGTATCCGGGACACCAAAGTCTCCGAGAGGCAAGGCCTCTGATTTGTCATAATTAATTTTGTAACCTGAAATTTGGCCAAATTCACTTATAATCGATTCCAATACCGGTATGGAGCTCTCTGGATTAGTAATAAACAACAATATATCATCAGCATAAAGCGAGATCCTGTATTCTGTGTCTCCCAATGTGACACCAGAAAAAAAACGGTGGGTTCTAATGGCCTCTGCGAGAGGCTCAAGCGCAAGTGCGAATAAAAGCGGCGAAAGGGGACAGCCCTGGCGTGTGCCTCTATTCAGAGGGAACACCTCAGACACTGAACCATTTACCAGAACTCTTGCAGACGGAGATCTATATAGGAGCTTAACCCATGTAGTAAAACCAGAACCTAAACCAAACCTGTTAAGAACATCAAATAGATACTCCCACTCCACCCGATCAAAAGCTTTTTCTGCATCCAGTGAAACAGCAAGAATCCTTTTTTTTGTATTTTGTGAAAATTGTATAACATTCAGTAGCCGACGGACATTGGAGTGGGAGTACCTACCTTTTATAAACCCTGTCTGGTCCGACCCAACCAAGATGGGCAAGACCTCCTCCAGTCTTTGAGCCAGAAGCTTGGATAATATTTTGCTATCAACTCCGAGTAAGCTTATTGGTCTGTAAGAAGCACAGCTATCTGAGGGTTTATCTTTTTTTAAAATCAAGGAGATGTGGGCAAGATTTAGAGTTGGTGGAAGTGTTCCCCTTTCAAAAGATTCTATAAACAAAAGTACAAATTTTTAATGACGGCAGAATGTTGCTACCAGGATGTGGCAGAATCGCAATATGGAAAGGGCTTTGATGTTAAAGGTGGAGTCAGTAGCATCTTTCTTTGCAGCTTGTAAACACAACATACAAACTGGACCCCCCTCCTCCAGAATCTCACCCTCACTGCAGGACGGAGTGTGTACATATACTGCTTGTAGCTACACTGCAAGCTAACGCATGCTAGCTAGCGCAAGCTAACCGCCAGTGTTTGTCACCTGCCTGTCCAACAGGAAGCAGACCAACTCCACGTCCACGGGTAAAAACCAACACAAGGTTCACCCTCGTTTTAGAACGAGCTTTATCCGCTTGGTATTTCTCCTCACTCTGATTATATTTTCTCTTCTTTGATGCTAAGTCCACATCCGTCATATTCACAGGTTTGAATCGCGTCCAATCACTGAATTGTATCCACTGCGCTGTCATTGGCTGGAGGAAACACACCAGCTCTGCCCAGAAACGTCCCGAGGCAACCGGAACAAACCAGAACAGTAAAAGCCAGTCAGAGGACAGAGTCTCTGCAGATACAATCACCACCACACCTGTATGGAGGCCCAGAAGGGACAATGGAGCAGCTCTACTTTAGTATACGTCTATTTTATTTTATTTTATTGAACTCAAATCACACCAAATAGTTCTTATATTTATTAAATTATTTCTGAATTGAATCGTGGGCAACTTGTTGTGTGTGATTTTGTCATTAAGTCATCTGGTGCATAGCAACAGAGACTGAAGTACCGACATGTAATATCATGTACGATGAATCCCAGATAACCTCACATGGCCCTGAAATAAACTAATATGATGATGTCAGCTTAGCACCGTGTGCTTCTGTGAACACTTTGCACTTTTAATAGCACAATATTCAAACAGCCAGGTGGTTACCTGGCACCCTGCGCCGCTCCGTGTCTCTGTGTTATGTTCTGTGTGACTGTTGTTTCTTGCGTCTTTGTTATTCTCACAACAGGAGTTCAAATGGTTGTTTTTCCTCAGTTGTCCACCTGTCAGCATGCGGTCTGTGTCCAGGTAGTGAGTCACTGTGAGCGAGTGCCAACACAGAAAAGTTCCCAATCCATGCAGGAGCGACCGGAGCGAACAGACTCTGAATGCTCTGAATGATGCTGTGAAAACCTGACGAGGCACACAGAGTGTTACGTGAATGTCATCTGAAAACTGCATTAGCATTTTATACCCAAAAATATGTATGGCAGAGCTCCACAGGGACTGCATGCTATTCAAAAAAAGGGCAAATTAACATAGCCGTGCTGTCACATGAAAACACAGCTGTAGCGCTGTCAGGAAGAAAGTTAGCTTGTTTGAGTGTTTTCAAGGGAAATGTTTTCCTCAGCATAATTACATTAACTTGAGGGAGGAAAGGAAAGCTAAAAACTTTTAGCCCAGAGCAACAACAGATTAGATAGAAGATTAAACAAATAGTAAGAGATTACTGGAAGAGATCAGCGCCTCGAGAAAATGTTACACCTCTTACTTTGGTCTGAAATAGTAAATATATGCAGATATAGAGAAGGCTAAATAGGCTAACATGAGACCGACTGTATTAAGGCTAAGCGTTATGCATCATTAGGGGCGGGGCTGGGGCAGTGGTTTTTGCGCTGGCAGCCTGTTTGCGATCCAAAATCAATAGTGTAGCGTTTTCAGCTCTCACCGTCCTGAGCGCTGAAATGCCCTGTGCGTCAGCAAATCAACAGGTGTTGCAGTGATGGAAGTGGGCAAGAGAACTGGTTCAGATAGAAGTGATTGTACCCGACCTAAAAAGCCTCTGCATGTTTCTAATAAGCTCCACGAGCAGAAGAGACAGCTCTCTACAATGTTTAGAATTTAGACTGCAGTACCTATTTTAAACACTAAGCATCAGAGTTACATATTGCTCCTTTAAATGACACTTATAAACCCTTAATTATAAAGATAGAAGTTAGTTGTGTATTTGTCTTTAGGGCAGTGTTTTATCCCTCAGGATTGAGGGTCGTTGCTGCAAAGCAGAAAGTTGTAAAACGATTAACCGTCATCAGGTCTGCTGCTGAAGCTGTGGCCTCCGGACTAAAAGGAGTGGATATTGAAATACATCACCGAACTGGATGTTGAACTTCTGCCTGTTGGCACTACTGCAGCCAAATGAAAGGTGGCTTATGTCACATGACAGCACCTTGTTATTACCGCTGCACCGTTTCTGGAGGCAGAGTGAAGCAAAAAAGGAAGCGATTTGGGTTTCCGCATCAGTAATCCTCAGTGAATGGCCTATTGAAATCCTTTTTATGGTGCTTTTGAATGCATTTATTCACAATTACCTGCAGTCAGCATTAAAGCCTCTGACCTATTTGCCTTATTAGACCCTGAGTGTGAATACTGTCAGGGTTACTTCAGCTCATATTCGTCTTTTAAGTTTATTTTCCCAGAAATAAAAGTTAAAAAGAAGCGTCTAAATGGTTTTATTCTTACCATATCTCATCCAACACTCACCTCTATGCAGGCAGAGAGCAGGAAAAGGGCCTCTGTAGCACCTCTGATTCTTATTGCATCAATCTCCGAACCCTTAGAGGTTTTCAGTGGGTCATGAATGTGTGCAAGGAAAAGAGAGTGGAATTGACATGCAACAGAGGAGCCTCAGGCCGGATTCGAACCCAGGCATGCCTGCTTGGAGGAACATAGCCTCTGTACATGAGGCATGGGCACTTAAGGAACATGTACTAAATCCCACCCATTGTGTATTAATATGCCATGGCAGCAGAACGTCAGCTGAACACCATGGGAACGCAGTCACTTTGTAATGTCTGATGCACGCAGAAGAAGACGATTTAAAGGATGAAGCATGTGTGCAGCTGCAGCTAAAAGTCATCCTTTGAGGTTTGATGCGTGTAAAAAAGAGCCTTTAATCATGTATGCAGAAACACGCAGCTGACTGTCACAAACAGACGGCAGCTGCACAGCGCTGACGGGCTGATGGGCGAGAGCGGTGATAATAAAGAGCCTCTTAGAATAACACCTTCTGTAAATATAGAATAAACTGCTTTGTCTTTTTAAACATGTGGATCAAATGTTTCATGACACGTGTACCAGATCCAACATTGTCCCAATTTATTTTCATACATCACAACCCTATTTGGGAAAAATAGGGTTGTGAAAACAGAATGTTTAGGCCCTGTGTCCACCTAGCGTTTTTTTTCTGAGTGTCAGCGTCTTTTTTCAATTGTTTTCAATGAGCAGAAAGCGTTCGCTGCAGAAAGTGGCCACCAGTGGCGATTCTGGACTCTGTTGGGGCCCTAGGCAAAAACCAATTGGGGGGCCCTCCAACCAGCGTTCATCATCATCATTGTCTGCCAGTGTCCCCATGCTTACTCCTCTTCCTCTTTTTTCCTGATTCTGTTTTCTCTCCTATAGACAGATAATTCCTCTTAATTTTTCTTTGTTGACCTTAATCGACAAACTTTGGTTTTCACAGCAATAATGCATGCAACGCTTAACAAGGCAACGAGAGTGATTGCTGTCAGCACTTAGGGAGGTTTCCTGCAAAATTTGCACATTTTCGGCCACTGCTTTGGTTAAAGTTTGTGAGACCTCAAGGGGCCCCTTACTGGTCTGGGGCCCCAAGCAGCTGCCTGTTCACGTGCAGTGCCTCTGGAAAGAGTGCAGCACCCAACATCTTTTCTTCTGAGCGTCTTTTTTTTGTGCGGCCGCTTCGAGCGCTCAAGTTGAGAATCTTTCAACTTTTCAGAAAAGCGCTGTTGACATCACCGGTGCTCTTTTCCAAATGTATTATATTCCCTGTAGTTTTACCGCCAACGGATCGTCCTCCTCGCTCCGTGTCTGATGGGGAAATAAACGATCTCAAAAATAAAAGTAAAAAGTAACAGAGCAGTGTCGGCCATACAGTGGCCGTTGTCAGCAGACTGTTGTCATGGAGACAGGACGGACGTGCAGGGCTTTTCTTCTCAGCGCACAAACGCTTCATATAA
Organism: Labrus bergylta; assembly: GCF_963930695.1. Lineage (NCBI taxonomy): Eukaryota > Metazoa > Chordata > Actinopteri > Labriformes > Labridae > Labrus > Labrus bergylta. The sequence goes on along the minus strand of NC_089195.1, from coordinate 12,840,954 downwards.
GAGTTACCGAGCGCATAGACAGCGCCTTTCTGCCGGACAAAAATGCTAGGTGGACACAGGGCCTGATGTGATGGAAAAAAGCTCAAAGACAAATGTGGAGACTGAAACAATTCTTTGGAGACCCAGTTTGAAGTTTATGTCCAGAACCTGTTTCAGTGAAGTGTGGGCAGTGGCAACAGCCTACGAGTTGTAGCCTGATGTGCACCTCCTCAAAAATGTAAGTGGGGGTGCTCACTGGTCTTGGAGGTTATGCTGCATGCCTGTTATGCAGAGGTTGTGTGATTGGGTCCTGCTTTGGCCTTTTGCAGCATATCATTTTAAATGACACATACTTAGGCTTTTATCAATGTGCAAGTGTGTTCACAGAAGTACAACCCAGGTGGGACTCGAACCCACAATCCCCAGCTTCGGAGGCTGATGCCTTATCCATTAGGCCACTGGGTTTGTGATTGATTGATCATCAGTTCATGATGGTTTCCTTCTGTAGCACCATGATCCACAGAGAGATGAAAAATAACACCGACTGACTGCTCTCATATCTGGCATATCGAGGGGCATCCAAAACGGCCGTGTGGGGGTGTCTTAAAACTGTCTACCTTCTCTGGTCCAAACAAATCCAGAGCATTCAGGACCAGAATCTAAAGTTAGAAGGAGGACATACTGGCTGCTGCATTGTTGTCAGAGAAGCTAGCACTTCAACATATCATGTTTCCTTAATGACTGATCATATAGTAAGATCACTTCATCATTTCACTCACTACACATGTGGACCTTTAAGACGCCTCTTTATAATCCTTGAGTCCTGCGGAGGTCAGTGAGTTCCTGTGTGCACAAATCAAAAAGTAAAAATCTCAATTTTAGACATTATTTTAATAAGTTATCTCCTTCAAATGAACCAACTCCACCGTCAGCCGAGTGGAATTAACACGCTGCAAGCTGGGCTGACGATTTCACAGATGTCATTGAAACAGGGGTTAAACTAACCATCCTTTGTTAAGTGTCTGCTCTTACCACCTACTCTCCTTGTGGACCCAGCATGCGTCTACACAGTAACCGTCCCAAAATAGCACAAAGGACTCGTACATCATCGCCTGTGTGCCATTAAAGGTACCTATCACAGGACAGGAGGGATGTGCACTTCACTTCTAGGGGGGAAAAAAAAATCAAAAGCAAGTTTCTTGGTTTGAAAAATGCAAATCCACCAATCTCTGAGTGTGATTTTTACTCCCCTAAAAGTGCTTTATAAATTCCTCCGCTGCTTGCTCTGAGAATCGTTGAATCAGTGTAACGTGAGGTGACGTCCCGGTCGTGTTTTTTTAGTGAATCTCTCCATCTCTAATGCTCAGGAAAGGTATTCATATTTCAATACATTATTAATGACTTCACAGTGTATCCCTGTTGTTTTTTTCTTCAGCTTCAAAGCTATATCGTCGCCTACGTTTCTTCATGCTGTATTGGGTCCTTTCCCTCTGTACGTGAAGGGCAGAGTGGCCTCTGTCAGGCTCCTCGGTGAAGTCAGAGAGGAGGAGTCGTTAGCTTTGGATATTAGTGGTCTGTCCATCATCTCTGCTGCACTCTGAGCTCCCCAGAGACTCTGAATGAGGGGAAAGGAGGTGGAGGAAGGGATGGGGGGAGGGAAAGAAAAAGGGAAAGGAGGCGGAGGGATGGCATGTAATTGTGTGTGTGTGTGTGTGTGTGTGTGTGTGTGTGTGTGTGTGTGTGTGTGTGTGTGTATGTGTGTGTGTGTGTGTGTCCATCAACCCTTAGAGGACCTCTGAAGTCCCGAACAGAGGGAGGTGTACTGCTGCATTGCGTAAAGGCTTCACTGCTCTACCGTGCAGTGAGCAGACCGACTGACTGACTGAGAGGGCTGAATGACTGACTGACTGTTTGACCGCCTGCCTCTGGGATTTACTGTCGGCTGTAAACGGGCCGTGTGAAGTGAAAATCTCACAGGGCGGTGGGTAACCTTGCAGGCTTTCAGTGAAGTCGTCTCCTCACCACCACAGAGGACTTGACTGTGCCAGATCACTGAAGATGTAAAAATAAAACTTAAAAATAAAACAACTCAAAGATTTGAATAATAGACACCCACAGTGTCAAGTCTTTTCAGTACATGGTGTTCATGTCTTCAATAACAGTCCCACTCAGTGTCAATGGGATACAAAATTAGGCCACTCTTTAGGGCGGGGCTACCTTTTGATTGACATTTTGCTACCAATTGGCCTTTGAAAAAATCGCTTGTGCTCTGTGGGTGAGAGACATTGTCCAAGAGGCAGCGTAGCTTAGACAGCATCCTCCTCTTTGACGCTGTCCAGCTCCACCCCCACAACGTCGCTGGACATGTGATTCAGTTTATTGAGTCTGTTGGAGTCCGCTACCCTCAGCCTGCTGCCAGAGCCCAGACTCCTAAAACATCCTCAGCATCGTCCTGCAGATGATAAAGGACCTCAGCCTCTTCAGGAAGTAAAGGCGACTCAGGCCCTTCTTGAAGATGGCCACCAGTTACTTCTTCTTTCTCACGTTGAGCTGGACACGGTTTCTGCTCACACCATGCATCAAAGTCACCAATCACAGCCCTGTACTCGGCCTCCTCACCCTTGCTGACGCATGCGTCAAAAACCTTCTGAAGGTGGCAGGACTCGGTGTTGTAGTTGAAGTTAGCTATGTTGCTATCAAAGTTAGCATCCTAATGAAAATTAATACGTTTACATCAGTCTATACAAAATGTGGGCGTAGCCTCGGTGACAGTCATGCATTGTTTTTGGAGCAGACTTTTGAAGCCAAATGATGACGGCTTCCTTGCTGATAATCCAGACCCCCGTATACAGATTCTACATTTCTATCTGTAAATAGAGATCAATAGAAGCCTTTATTGAACACATGAAGGTTAACAGTGCAGAGTAGAGTCATTTGCATAACTCTATCTCAGAGCTAATGAGTTATTTACAGGCTTTATAGAACACTACACTACAATCACTGTGATTTCAAATTACTGGCTAATAATTGCAGTAAAATCACAGAAGTATACTGTGATTGTTTTACAGTAATATACATGAAAATCACAGTATTATATTGTGTTTCTAGTGCTCTTTCTCCTGGTCGGCAGTTTGAATTTTAACGGTCCCAGCGCTGCGCGGTCACCTCAGAATACGGCTTAGATTTGAATTCACTGAAATTTACGGTAGCATTACAAATTATTACCCAACATGCATTGCAAAAGCTTCATCACAATAGTTTGCTGTGAAAATTTACTGTGAAAACCTGGTGATTTCTACCAGTGTATGTTAAATCTACTCTGATGAATACAGAGCTCGGCTCCTGCTGTCCACTGCACTACCTTTGTGCTCATATTTGGTTGTGTTTGTGGGCGTAAATCCAGCTCCCGCTGTCCTGTCACGTTCCCCTCTTCCCTGCATTGCTCCGTGACAGTTCTACTGCACAAGCTTTCTGGGGCACGAAGCGCTCAGCTCTGGATGCTTTCCAAGTGTTTCTGTCGAGGAGAGAAGGGTGCCCAGCCTCCTGCAGTATTTTATTCCTATTTCAGACAGGTACAGGGAAAGACACAGAGTGGAGTGAAGGCAGGAAGAGATTTTTTTCACTGCTCCCATCGTGCAGTCGGAGTGTGCAGGGAAACACAGTCCAGTGACCGAAAACCACCGGGGCACAGGGAGGACACGAGGTCCTCGCTGAGTCTGTTGTACCTGTCATGTTTTTCCATCAACAGACGGCGCTCAGTGTTACCTTCTGACGATGCTATGACTCACTCCCTGAGCTACGCCCTTCCTCTCCTTTTGCTCCACATACACAAAAAAAAAAAAATCTAAACTTGTTTATGTTTTAAACACTAGAAAACTCTGGAGGGTTTCCAGTCGTCACGCTGAGCTGCTTCCTTTCTGCTCTCCCACAGGCCTGCTGCTGGACCTCAGGGAGCGCGTGATCTCTGACACCACAATATGGCAAGCTCGGTAATGAGCTCCGGTGAAAACAATGTAACTCCTCAGTTCAGGTGACTTACGTTTGAATGTGCCGAGTGTATCACTTTTTCCAGAGTCCTTCCATTTGCTGCAAACAGTATTAATTACTGGATGAAATGCTCGATGGTGACTCGGCTCACTGAACACACAAACAAATTAAACAAAAATATATAAGAGTGGAAATACAACAAGCTGCCACATGCATCATGAAATGTCAAAAAGAGAAAGAAGGCCGTTTAGACGGATCATTCAGGATCGTTGAAGTGGGGTAGTACGAGGTCCTTGTCAAAGTAAGATTAAGTTAAATATATGATCATGAAGGATATTAATGCTCTTCAGTCAGGAGCGGCGCCAGAGATTTTTCAGCCCCAAATTGACAAAATTTTGTCGCCCCTCATGGAGGGTATTTTGCCTTCACTTTTGTACAACAGGAGGAGCTGAAAGTGTGTTGTCCATCTTCTATATTTCTTACAGCCTGCTGAGAACGTCTCCCTTCCTCTGGTGAGTCTGCGTCGTCAAAGTTTATCATCATGTAATGTTTTTAAAGGAAAATTAAGCTCCTCTGTGTCAATTTGCATTTGAAGCAAGACAGTCATATGATTCACTTTTGATTCAAAGTGATGGGTTGGCGTTGTCTTCTGATATTCAAACCGTCCTGTATGAGGATGGGTGTGGTTTTCTGCTCACTACGAGATTTAGTAGCAGAATATGACTCCCTCGTTTTCAGCTCATAATCTACATTTTTCATCTCTATTCAATGGAGACAAATCAGACAAGAATTCACAACAACTCTTTTTTTTAATCTCCCTGTACTGAGAGAACATTTGAAGTGTCCAGCCCACTGTTGGTGTGAACTAACGTTAGAGTAGAAATGCTGGAGTGACTGCAGAGGAGCCGAACAGACTCCTGCTTCAGGTGAGTGAGGAGGAGCACGAGGAGACGGAGGGGAGCCAATGTGGAGAGTGATGCATGAGATATGAGACTCACCACCCCCATGCAGCTTTTAGAGTGCCTCCTCAGTTGTGTGTCTATGTGTGTGTGAGTGTGTGTGTGTGTGTGTGTGTTTGTGCATTTATGCGTGTGTGCCCTCTTATGAGCATGGGAGCATCAGAGAGAGAGAGAGAGAGAGAGAGAGAGAGAGAGAGAGAGAGAGAGCTAACAAGTGAGAAAGAGTGCAGAGAAGAGACAGAGGGAAGTGTGTGTGTGTGTGTGTGAGAGGGAGAGAGAGCGTGTGTTTTTCTGTGAAGTCATCCTAATTAATAGCCGCTAGTGTTTGGCTGAAAGCGGGGCTCCTTAAATTAGAAACCCCTCTGTTGTCTAACTTGGAGGGATAAACTCGTCGTATTAGCACCAACGTTTTCCGGAGAGTCAGAGTAATGATATGTTAAATATCTTTGCAGAGCGCTTTCCCAAACAAAACACTACAAAGTAGAGGAAGTTATTGTTCAGAAAATGCTAAAGAGAGAAGATGTGTGCTGTCATTCAGCCATCGTTCGCCTCCTATAACTGAATCAGCTGCAAGATTCTTTAAGCTTTGTCCTTATTGAAGGAGAATCTGCATCCACAAGAAAAAAGGGTGCAGATGATGGTATGAGTGTGTGTGTGTGATTGCGTGTGTGCGTGCGTGCGTGTGTGTGGTGTGGTAATAGAGCTGATTGCAGCTCGGAGCAGTGATCAATACTATCAGCTGCATGAGCTGCAGTCATCCTACCTACCTTCTATTTTATGTGTCAGTTACCCAAATCCTTCTTTTTTAAATGCTCTCTCTCTCTCGCTCTCTCTCTCTCTCACACACACACACACACACACACACACACACACACACACACACACACACACACACACACACACACACACACACACACACACTCACACTCACACACCTAGCATCCTAACAAACACGCTCCATCTATCCCTCGGAGGATAAAGATTGTGCTGACAGAGCAATCTTACAGTAAACACCCATGGCTCCGGTCCAATGAGAAAGGGTGTGTCTGTGTGTGTGTGTGTGTGTGTGTGTGTGCGTGTGTGTGTGTGTGTGTGTGTGTGTGTGTGTGTGTGTGTGTGTGTGTGTGTGTGTGTGTGTGTGTGTCTGTGTGTGTGTGTGTGTGTGTGTGTGTGTGTGTGTGTGTCTGTGTGTGTGTGTGTGTGTGTGTGTGTGTGTGTGTGTGTGTCTGTGTGTGTGTGCAGATCCCTCGTATGTCCGTTGCATAGGACCGATGAGAGACAGAGAGAGAGAGAGAGAGAGAGAGAGAGAGAGAGAGAGCGAGCAAGAAGTGTTTGAGGTTTGCACTGCTGAAATCACAATCCAATGTCCCAAAGTTACATTTTTATGACTCCAATCTACGAAAAGAACCTCTTCTTTTTTCTCATATTTTAATTTCTATCAACAGGGACTGGAAAAAAAACGTGTTTGGATGAATATTTGTCAGATTGTGCTTCCTTAATGAACCAAAACTCAATTGATTCAAACATGGATTAAGTGTATCTGATGTCGATCAAAGCTGTCTGAGAGAAACACTTTAAGTGTTAAGTGTTAAGTGGGATTATGTCTTTCCTTCAATTCTGTAAAATCAATAAGTAAGCGAGAAGTTGAAATTTGGGGGAAGAAGGTCTTATGTGAAAGTGAGAATAAATTTGGTGAGCGTTATTAGCGCTTAAATAAATCTCTGTGATGTATTTCTTTGATTAGACATTTCGACTTGTGCAAAAGTAGACTTTGTGTTAATGAGAGAACTTAGATTATTAAAATAAGACACAGAAAGTCACCTAACCACATCAAAGCTAGAACAATAATTGTTTTCAGACATGCACTTCCTATTTAGTTTCTGGTCCTGAATGCTCTGGATTTGTTTGGACCAGAGAAGGTATTTTGCAATGTTCTCTGCAAGCGTTGAAATAGTGAGTTATGTCTGCTGTAGAAGAGATGGGAGGGAGAGGACAGAAGAGTCTCAGAATCTGTGACATGACATGTGAGTGAAAAGCTCTTTGCAGCACAATAAAAACGTGTCACTCAGGTCAGAGTGACATTTCTGAAGAAGTCTGAAGCAAGCAGCGACTGTGGAAGTCCAATTTTGTTCTTAAAAGTTTCCAGTGTAATGTAGGGTATTTACGCTCCTGTCTGCAATGTGTGACTCGCAGAGGCTGAATGGTGGGACGAAGTTGTTCCGCCCCTGATTCTCCGTCAGAGGTAGTGACAGAGGTGTGATTGGGGGAATGCACTGGCAATGAAAAAATTTGTAGTGAAACAACAACAGACATTAAATATGATCAGACATTAAGGAAACATGATATGTTGAAGTGCTGGCTTCTCTGACAACAATGCAGCAGCCAGTATGTCCTCCTTCTAACTTTAGATTCTGGTCCTGAATGCTCTGGATTTGTTTGGACCAGAGAAGGTAGGCGGTTTTAAGGCACCCCCACACGACCGTTTTGGACGCCCCTCAGTTTGTCAGATATGAGAGCAGTTATCAGGTCAAACCAACAGGTGTTGCAGCGATGGAAGCGGGCAAGAGAACTGGTTCAGATAGAAGTGATTGTACCCGACCTAAAAAGCCTCTGCATGTTTCTAATAAGCTCCACGAGCAGAAACGTGCTCAAACTAGGATCAATATTGGAGATGCTTCTGAAAAATGGAGAGAGGTTAGAACGCAGAAAGGTTTACAGACTGATGCAGAGCTGGATAAACACTGAAGCTGTGTCCACCACATGGCAACCTGTGTGAGCATCAACTCTAGAGAGGAGGGGGGGGAGAGACAGCTCTCTACAATGTTTAGAATCTGGACTGCAGTACCCATTTTAAACACGAGGTGTTAGAGTTACATTCGCTCAAATGTAGCTGTTGAAAATACGGCTGTGTACGACTCACATGACTCCTGTTTGCCGTGAAGCTTGCGGCCTTCTTCGAGTATCTTTCTACTTCCTTCTCCGCTGGGCATAGCAGGAGGTCAAACATGGCGGTTGAGAAAACTGCCACAAAGCCACTTCCTTAAGTCCTCACAGGAGATCAAGCATCAAGAACCACATTGAGACAAAAGGAATAAGGAAGCAAAACGTTCTGTGGGAAATGTGGGCTGAATTCTGTGATGTTGAATCGATTTGAGGGGAAGCAAAGAGTAGCGAGGAAATAACCTGTTATGATTTCATTTATTGTTTTTTTTTTTAATTTGTTAAAAACACTCGACTTCCTGACAGACACAGAACATACAAACACCAGATGTATCCTTCTCTCCTTCCTAACGGATTTCTCTCAGCAGACCATGAATCAGTGTTTATTGATCAGGCTGTGTTTTGTGTCTCGTCCTGCAGAGGTGTACACACACACACACAAACACACACACACACACACACACACACACACACACACACACACACACACACACACACACACACACACACAGACACACACACAGACACACAAACTGCTGATAGCGAGCTTTCCAGAGCAGCGGAAATCAGTGAACACATTATGTGTACACTCAGAGGGTCCATGCATATTTGATGGCTATGAAAAGGTAAGACTGAGTGAGGCTGATGACGGCCTTTGTGCTCACTCTTAATACAACACAGTATCGACTTCAGAAACAACGCAGCATTCTTCACAATAGCCCACATGTTGTAATTTGATGTGAATAATGCCATTACTCAGCTTTAAAAAAAAAGTCTGATTTAAGGCGAAACAAGCTGCAGCCTTCATGCCCACCATGCAGGCAAACAGCAAAGAGGAAGTCTCTCATGTCCACAGTCTTGCCTGACATCCTTTATGTGTACATTTCTCACATTATTCCACTTATTTAAAGTTTTAATTCCAAGTATTTGCAACTCCAACAGGGTGTGAACTACAGTGAAAGTGTTAGTGTTACTTCTTTTTGCAACCAATGTCTAGACCTACAGTATTCCCTCCTCCTACTGTAACAGCTCTGTTTAGCCCGGCTGAAAAACGCCCAAGCAGCCTCTCCCTGCTCTCTCTGCATGTGACTTTGCAGATATGATGCGTGCCCTTGAAAGAGACCTTGGCTTGCATTGCAGTGATGGCAACGAGAGCGGCAGGCAGCCTGCTTACACTGCTGCCCCTCTGTGGACAACATGGAGACTGTCATCCCCCTGCAGCAGGTCTTACAGCATGCCTACAGTACGGTCTGCCTGAATGAGAGGAGGGGGTTTTTCTGAATGAGGAAGTTTAATAGTCTTAGGAGCGAGTTATAAGTCCTGATACTTTGCTTAATGTATGGTGGTGAAGAAGCTGATTCACAACCTCTGCAATGAAAGAAACAGAACTGATGCATTTAAACAATTTAAGATCACACAGACGTCACTTGTGTAAAAAAAAAAGGAATAAAGAAGTGAAGCACTGTGTGTGTTAGGATCAGCTGTTAATTCTTATTTTAGACCAGTTCCGTGTCTTTGAAACCGCCCCCAGTTTGATAAATGAACCAGAAAAGACTGCAGGGCGTCGTAGGCATGTGACTCCCTGAGGAAAAAACAGACAAATACCAACAACAATCTTTAAAAAAAAAAAAAAAAAAAAAAAAAAGAAACCTGATTGCTTGCATGATCGTTAACAAGTCATTCAGAGTTTTTGAATCTGACACTACGGCTGGCTACACTTGATGAGTCTATGCCCAACATTTGGCTCCATTTTGGAGCTTGTTGCAACTGATTATTTGTCCAAATTATCCTCAAGTGTTCGGTGACAATTCAATCATTTTAGTGCAAGTCTGAGCCTCCCCTCAAACTGTTAATATCAGACATGTTTAACAGCACCAGGATAAATATATAGACCCAAACATGCAGGCTCACACAGAGGCAGAGTTTATTTGAACAGTCAGGGTCGGTACTCAGGTGATCACCCCACAGCATAGTGACGCAAACCAGGCTGGCTTTTCTCCCTCATTAGGACACAAGGCCCTGGTTGCAACCAACCAAAGTCTGCAGCCTACAGAGGAAAAATCTCACTCTATATACCGAGCATGGTGCAAGTTCAAAAACGTTCCCAACGAGCGATCGTTAAAGTTTCAGATTTGATCAGATTAAGTGTCACAGCACATTCTACGCCAGGATCTCAACGTGGAGCTGCTTTTCACCTCTTCAAATATCTGACAGTATCTATAAGTCTGCAGTTCTTCAGATGACCCATATGAGAGTAGAATTCGATGACAAGAGAATGCATTCTCCCCAACACTTTCACAGCTTCATCCACAGCTGAGACAAAAAGTGAAACTTCTTCTTCTGGACTAAACAGAAGCTTAGGAAGAACACAATCACCAATCCTTTTTTAAAAAGACAGAAGAAGACACTTCAGTGTTTCCTTGTATTGGCGTTTCCTTGCAGTGATTGTTGCTCTTATTATCTCCTTATCAATAATGCAGCAGGAACCGCGTTAAAGAGAGGGGACCAAAGGAAAGAGAAAAAGGGCAGAGCATTTAAGGGAAAGCAGATAAAAGCTCTGCAGAGCAGAAACAATTGATAATCTGCGTTTCTGGATGGGAAGTTGTTTATCTGCTTTGTTTGTTTGCTGCCGTCGTGTGTTTGTTCAGGCAGGGAAATCCCGGGCTCTCTGCTGGCGGTTATCTCACACGGCTGCTGAGATAAGCTGCTCTCTGTGCCCAAACCTGGCCTGTAAAAATGAAAGAAAGAATTACTTTTGGGGGATTCTTGATGCTGCTGCAACGTTCAGGTGTGTATCTGTATGTGTGGACGTAAGAGAGGGAGAGAGATGCTGTGTGGGTGTTCTGCATCATATGAGCACAGATGTAAGGATGCACGGTGCTGTTGCAGCACATGTTGGTACATTAGCTTATATAACTTTTTTCTAGTCTTTTGACTATTCAAAGCGTTTTTACACTGCAGGTCACACCGACACATTCACACACTGATGGTAGAGGCTGCTGAGTAAAGTGACCATCAGAAGCGCAGGACCACTTTGGGGTAAAGACATGTGGCTGCAGGAGCTGGGGATCAAACCCCCGACCTTCCAGTTGAGAGACAACCGACTCTACCAACTTAGCCACAGCCGCCCCATTTTGACTTGTTTATGTATGTATTGTATATCATATGTGATTCTTTATCAGTGTTTTCCTGATCTTTTTTTTCTTGGAGTCCGAACCATCAGCGCAGACAAAACCTCTTGCATCTGTCTGTAAACCTTTCTGTGTTCTAACCTCGCTCCATTTTTCAAAAGCATCTCCAATATTGATCCTAGTTTGAGCACGTTTCTGCTCGTGGAGCTTATTAGAAACATGCAGAGGCTTTTTAGGTCGGGTACAATCACTTCTATCTGAACCAGTTCACTTGCTGCTTCCATCACTGCAACACCTGTTGGTTTGACCTGATAACTGCTCTCATATCTGACAAACCGAGGGGCGTCCAAAACAGTCGTGTGGGGGTGCCTTAAAACCGCCTACCTTCTCTGCTCCAAACAAATCCAGAGCATTCAGGACCAGAATCTAAAGTTAGAAGGAGGACATACTGGCTGCTGCATTGTTGTCAGAGAAGCCAGCACTTCAACATAGCATGTTTCCTTAATATCTGATCATATTTAATGTCTTTTGTTGTTTCACTACAAAGTTTTTCATTGCCAGTGCATTCCCCCAATCACACCTCTGTCACTACCTCTGACGAAGAATCAGGGGCGGAACAACTTCGTCCCACCATTCAGCCTCTGCGAGTCACACATTGCAGACAGGAGCGTAAATACCCTACATTACACTGGAAACTTTTAAGAACAAAATTGGACTTCCACAGTCGCTGCTTGCTTCAGACTTCTTCAGAAATGTCACTCTGACCTGAGTGACACGTTTTTATTGTGCTGCAAAGAGCTTTTCACTCACATGTCATGTCACAGATTCTGAGACTCTTCTGTCCTCTCCCTCCCATCTCTTCTACAGCAGACATAACTCACTATTTCAACGCTTGCCAAGAACGTTGCAAAATACGGACACATGGTAATATTTATCCACAGCTAAACATTTTTAAGATTGTTTTAACGCTGTCTTTTTTTTATATTTAATGCAACTTTAACTACATGTTGTTTTCGCTCAAACCGCCAATCAGACACAGTGACTGCAGAGGGGTCCTCTGGACACGTTTTCTGTTGAATGCATCAAGATGGCTCAACTTTTTCACTTCTTCTCCACAACAGCAGTGAATCAGATCCCTCTAAGGTTAGAGGACAAAACTAGAATACACTGTGTTGTTTTCAATAAGCTCTTTAAAAAGGAGAGCTCTGCACTTTGTATGTTTTTTCATGTATCGCCTGTTTTTCACACCCGTTCCATAAAGAAGCAGCAAACTACTAAATTAGAGGTTCATGGCGCCCTACATTAACCTTAAGTTGTACCTGATCTTTAACATGATCCGCGATGATCTTCAGTCCTGCTTGTGAGGGAACATTTTTACCATTACTCATAGATGATATATGAACTCACTGGCTTAAAGAATTAGGGAGTAGCTGTTCAGAGTCTCTCTTTTACCAATCGTTGCAACATCTTTTCAGCTGTCTCAAATTATGAGTGTGCACAATCATCCCATTCTTTAGTGTCCCCTGTGTACCTTCTAGGGTTTACACAATAGCAGATATGAAACCTTTGGATCAAATGTAATACCATGGCAACTAATATAAGGTTATTTCTTGTTTTTAATTACCCCCAAAAAATGCAGTTGTCTACTGTAACAGTCAGAATATCGCGGCAGTACCAAATAGCGCCACTAGATGGTGCCTGTTATGTTTTGAGTTGCGATATAGAGAGTTGTTACTCTCTGACAGCCATCTTTGCATGTGAGTTAAAGTGATGAGTCAGTACAGGTAATTTCTATACTATACTGTCAATGTACGATAAGTGAATATAGCGCCGTGGAGACCTGGCATTGTACGGTCGATATTAAATATCGTACAATAAAAGTGTCGTAAGGACTTTACTTTTTTTCAAATATCTGTATCATGCTGTCTTTTTATGTATCCAGTTGTCAATGTGGAAGTTGAGTTTGTAATACAAACCAGACCATAGACTGTAAATATGAATGTTTGAAGCCTGAGTGACGTCACCCGTCTGTTCCTGCAGGGGGCGCTGGAGTCCCATCGATGGCGGTTTCCATGCTGGAAATGCTGTCTCAGCCTAACTTTCAGTCAACCTAACGACAGGCTGAGAGCTGGAGCTGAGGCGGGTTTTAAGCCTCCTGACAAACTGTTACACCTCGCCCACCTGTCAATCAGGTCAGCTACAAGCCTTATTGTGAATAACTCTTATCCTTCATCAAATCAAAACTGATGAGTCATCAAAACATTCACCCCCCCCCCATACAGTGTGTGTCGATAGAGACATGAACTAATCAGACCCGTTTGTTTTTTTGAACCAGGCTGTAAACATGTTAATCTCTGCTGTAAAAACAGGCTTTTTAGAATGGGTGTGTATGTGACTTCCTGTGCTTCTGCAGCCAGCCTCTAGTGGACACTCGAGGAACTGCAGGATTTTGCACTTCAACACTGCAGGTTGCCGCTGGGAATAGAACCTTTGTTTATTTTGTAGATGTATCAGCTGCTGGTAACTTATGTCACTTTGCCATGTCACTGAGAAAACCTTCATTTTATTATCAGGTGTTTGCTGTGTTGCTGAGACAGCAGCCAGTCCTGCATTGCAATGTCACTGTTAAAATCTACAACACAAAGAGCTTCACTGAAAATCTATCCCTCTGGACTCTCTCTCTCACACACACACACACACACACACACACACACACACACACACACACACACACACACACACACACACACACACACACACACACACACACACACACACACACACACACACACACACACACACACACACAGTGGCGTATAGAAGTGCATTTGTAAGATCTCTGAGCTGAGTGGAAGGAGGAGGAGAGCAGAGGGGGAGATAAAGTAAGTGCATTTCAGTCTCTGTGCACGTCCTACTGCGTCACACACATACACACACATTCCTTCTCTCTGTGACTCACTCCCCACCCTCCTCCCCCAAACGCTGCTCAGCCTCCCAACAATCAATCTGTCCGTGCTCTGCTATCGGCCCTGCTCTTGCTTTCTTTCTGCTTCACTCTCCCCCTCAGCCCTCAGTCCCTTCAATAACTTTCTTTTCATCTTTCTCAACTTTTTCTCTTTTCTCTCGTGGCAAAGATCCCACCCGGGCCTCCTCCACCCATCTCTCCCTCGCAGGGTTCCCCTCCAAACCACCATCATGCCGTCTGTTCTTATGCAACCACAGCCATGGTTGTGGGGGGGGGGAATAGCCCTGCAATGCAGCACAGTTATAAAATAGCGGCAGACATTATGGGGGCTGCAGCTGGGACAAAACGCTGCCACTTCCCCCGCTGCTGTGTGGTTACTGTGCGGCGTTGAAACACAACTTTGGGCCCTTAATTTGACATGTGCTCCATGGCAGGCTGACTTTGTGGCCCTTAACATGACCAGTATTTTAATGGCTGTTCTTCAAGGTCAAATCAGTGCAACCTGGAAGCTGGATTCATTCTAGAAACAACACGTCCCACTCACAAGGTTCAAACAATAATAAGATGTTTTATTGTAACTTGAACCAAGTTTTAAAACAAGTTATAATTCCAAAAAAGAAATAACTGGCACCCTCTTGTTATGGCATGTACAATGTTTCAGACTCAGCTGGCAGAATCTGTGAATCTGTCCTTATCAAACATGTTAGCGCACTGATCTGTCTGGTCTGACGATTTTGCTCAGCAGGTTTGTTTGACATTTGATAATGCTTCTAGGTGTTGACATTAATTTACATGTGAGGCATTGTCTCCAGGTTTCCTGAAGAAGAAGTGTACCGCTGTGCAGTGGCATAAAGCTGTCCAAAATACAGCAATACCACTTCCCCCCAAGACTCAAGAGAATAAATACATCTTAAATGTCTATCTTGAGAGGTGAGCATTAGATTCAAGATATTAACTGTCACTTTAAATCTGGGTACAGATATGTAAAAATCTTTTGTGTGTTGACTCCAATTTAATGGGTAATTATCAAATATAAAAGACAAATTAAATAAAGTAAAATTTAAATAGAAAACAGAGTCACCTGCAATAAAAATAACATACAAATAGAAAGAACATTTTTGAAATGTGTAGCATATGAGTCAGTATGGAAGCCCTAAGAGAACATTTAGCCATGTTCTGTACATTATGATAGTTTTCTCAAGATCGCGATTTATTCGTCTTGTAATGATAATGATTAGACCCTTTAGGGCGCACAGTCTTTGTTGGGCCTTTTTGACAACCACAGCGCTGTGGATAGCCCTTGTCACCTCCTTGTGAATGTTAACTCTCAGGTATTTAAATATTTGTTCTAACTCAAACGCTGTCCCGTTGATGCCCAAATCATCACAGATGAAAAAATGATTACCTGATATCAAGGTTTTAATATGAATCACCTTATGCACACACACACACACACGCACGCACACACACGCGCGCGCGCACGCACTGAACTGTGCTCTCAATGTTCAAAAGTCCAATATAAAACACAAAATAAGCAAATACTAATATGTACAAGACTAAATAGGACAGTAGTTCAATGTTGAGTAGTGCAAATCGCTGAAATTAACAAAATAGAAAAGGGTATTATGTAACCTATGGGTTAATTCACATGAGATTTATAAGAGAAACACTTATAACAAAGTGCGACATTAATTCAGCTGATTTTTGTTCACACTTTGCTTTTATTTATTTATTTTGTTTTTACTCCTTTTACAGTTTTTGGTGTGTTTTATTCTGAAGGCAAGAATCACGAACGTCCGGTCTCGGTCGACGTGGTTTTCTGTGTTACCTTGACAACATGAACTCGGTTCGCCTTCGTGCGCGTGCACGATCCACATCGGGGTCCACAGATGCCCAGAAAACGTTGGCAGGTAACCGCAGGTACCTGAAAGCAGAAGAGGAAGACTAAGAAGAAGAGGAAGTCGATGGTTTCGGCACGAAGACGGTGTCACAGGATAATTCAAGGTAATGATCGTTACTCTGAAAACACCGCGACGACGGTAAGTGAAGGATTTATAACTTCAGCTGTAGCAGTGAGGCTGTTCAGCTAACGTTAGCTAACTTTAATAGTTTATGTCTCCCGCCTTATAAAGTAAAGTCAGGACTTTAGGATGGCGTTGGCAGCTTGTTTCAAACTCTGTCAGGTCGGCCTGCGTTGACGTTGCTGAAATGGGTTAAGACCGGTTTCCCTCTCCGGTTCATCAACGCGCTAGCCGAGCTTAGCATAACTTTATTGCTAAAAGTCAGAGCGCAGGCGAACTTACTCATTGTCTATGGGAGGCGAGCGAATTGGTTTGCAAGGCATTGTGGGACGAACAGACATGAGGGTGAAATTTTAAAATGTTTCCTTATGCACATGAAGCATGATTTCAGCTTGAAGATGTGGGAGTGTTTACAACAAGGTTGACAGTGAAGTAGTGACAGTGATCCATATCAGTGGGTCCCTAAGTGAGGGACCAGCCACCATGAGGAGGGTCCTGGGAGACCTTCCAAAATATCGATTTAAAATCCTATTTTTATTTTTATTTTTATATTTAACCCCCTAATGTCAAAAAACATACAAAAAAGTAGTTCCATTTCTAATAATCCATTTCTAACCATCATTATTAAAGGTACAGTCAGTAGCTTAGTTGTAAAAAATAAAACAGACTCATCCTAAAGTAAAGCTGCCATTACACCTTCTCGGCCTCCATACATGTGTGGTGGTGACTGTGGCCCTTTCCGAATAGCCACAGTTCAGTAGGCAGTACTTACTTTTCAGTAGGGAGTTTCAGTATACTGAACTTTCGTGGCCCCCCTAATATAATGGTAGGGGAAACACTGAATGAATGAAACCTTTATTGCCCTTTTGCCTTGCACAGAGAGCTAAAAAACACAATACAAACAAAAATTTACAGGACAGCACATAAGAACACATACAAACACACTAAAGCATCACATGATTCAATGAGGGATTTCAGCAAGTTAAATAAAGTGCAGAGTGGCGAGTTCGTCCTGTATAATCAGTTCTTATTAAGCAGCTGAATTCTGCGCGGTACAAAGGATGTAATGCCTCTTTTAGTCCTCATCCTGGGCATTCTGTACCTGCGCCCTGAATTCAAGAGTTCATACTCTGACCAAAGGTGGTGCAAACTGCTTTGTTTGTGCCCCTTATCAATGCTTTATATATTCTTCCTTACGGTAATCTGGTTCATACTTCGTCATCAACATCTTCTCTGTCTGTCTGGTAGGCTATAACAGAATCTTGAGTTTCTGTGTGTGTGTATGGATGGACGGTGTTTACCTCCCTGTAGTGGACATTAGATGGCAGTATCTCATTGATAGAGAAATGCTAGACTGAGACCCTGGATGGTAACTTGTTAGAAGATCATTTTATGATTGTTTGAAGATTGTTATCTTGAAGCCATGCCTTTAAAAGATAAGTCAAGTAGATATTGGTCCTTGAGGTTTTGAATGAAATGCTATATAAAAGAGGAAGAGGTAACCAAAGAAAAGTGGAAGTCATATCTGCCTTGTTGATATGGATTTCTTTAAAGGACTGATTTGATCTTTTTAAACATTTGGAGCCGTTAATCTCACAAGCAGGTTAACAGGTGTATCATGTATCATTTGTAGTGGGTGTGATGTTAATGAGAGTCATGTTGAGGTTCATGGCCGATAGTTTTATTTGCTCTTAAGTTTCATCAGTGTGTGTGTGTGTGTGTGTGTGTGTGAGAAACATGGTTCAATCTGTGACCTTTGCCAAGCAGGATGTCCTGAATGCGTCAACACTCAAGTTAGTTTATCCAGTGTCACTTTATTTGTTCAGTTGGCTTGTTAAGGTGTTGCCACCATTGTCATCCTCTCTATTCAAACACAGCTGTATATTACAGATATGTGCTAAATAATAATTTGGCCCAACACACTAATGCACTGGCCCGACCTTTGTAACCACTGGCCCAGGAACATTACTTTTGATTCGAAAAAATAACAGTCACCAATTTACTCTTGAACCATTCTGATGCAAAAGTCAATTACAACTTTTATTTAATTAATTGAGCTCTAATTATAAAAATATTGTGTATTTCTCTTATATTTTATGTGCTCCTGTTTATTCACCATGCTGGTAACTGTAAGAGTCTACTTAATTCGACTGACATTAATATGAGGCTGTGATAGAGCTGGAATCTCTCCTTCTTTCTTCTCTGTGAGAAACTCTTCATCCTTAGATCTTTACTTTAGGAGCTCTCTTAAGGGCTAAGATGCTTTGTGAATAACTTTTATCTTTACTAGGATCTAGTCTTTAACTTTAACGTGTTCCAGCTCCTCCAGCTGTCTGTCACTGTGGCTGAAACTTTTCTCCCTTCTGTTTTCGTCATGTCCTGCTGTCACTCTCGACTTTTCCAGTGATTTTTTTTCTTTGAATGCTGATTTAAGCTCTGCTTTTGTCGGGATCTGATGGTTTTAAAAAACGTTTAACCAAACGTGTGTTTTAGTAGAGAAAACCTGCGCTAAAATCTGTGTGCGAATGTACGGACTCTGTCAATCATTCATCCGGGCTAGCGGGCCAGTTATAATGTCGAGCCCTGTGTTATGAGCCTTTTTTTGGAAGTAATTCGGCCTCGCTCTCATCTTTCTCTTTCTCCTCCGTGTCGGTGGCTTACAAGAGCGAGGCTACTCAGCGGCAGGAGTGGAGTCTCCTCCGCCCTTTCGTCTCTGCGCAACAAGCGCTGCTGCTGAAATCTCGCGGAGCAACGAAATATCGCAGAAAAATTTGAAGTAGTTTAAAAAATAAAATCAATGTTCCCTTTTCCATATCAAGCATTAATTAAATATCGATCTAATCGAGCCTTACGATATATTGCCCAGCGCTAGTTTAAATCTGTCAAACTTTTATCGATCATTTTTTTAATTTATGTTGTGATAATTGTGGTTATCGTTTTAACCCCTTGGCACATTAATTACTCCACTAGGTTCATGACTCTTTGAAGTCTTTCAAATTACTTTTAAACTATTTGTAATTATTTTCCTGAAAATTAATTATTTTGAAGATAAAACAACAAAGTCACATAGAACCATTTTGGAGAAACAAGAAGCCTTTAGGTCCCTGAAATAATAAACTCAGTGCCTCTGAGACGTGGCAGTCTGCAGCAGGCTGCATCGATTTTATTGCTGTGTTTTTATTTGACCTCTGGCTACAGCTGTGTCTGATCAAGGTAGAGTGCTTAGGGCATCTAGGGACGGAGACAATCCTGACCAATGAGATGAAGGGATACAGATGGTGCAGTGTGTGAGTGGAGTTGAGGCCAATGTTCAACTGTTTCTCTATTTATGCTTATCTGTCTCAGTTTGTGGGCGTGTGCAGGTCTGGACAGAGGCTGATTGTTACTGCGATGATTAACAAAATGCAGGGGAAGTGAACGCCGCCCACTGGGACATTCAAAGTATACTGTGGCGACCTGGCATGATGAACTTGTTTCACTAGGGATTCTGAAGACTCTTCAAATTAAATTACATGCATGTGCTGACGTAAGAGGAAACACCATTAGAGCAGAACACAGACAAAGTTGAAGTCAACGTAGCTCAAACTGTGTTCAGATTGATCTCCGCCCTGTGTGGAAAAATAAACAGTCCTTTCAGTCTTTTCAATGAGGCCTGACACAGAAGGTTAGACATATTTCTATTATTATTCTCAAACTGGATCTACTGGATTCACTGGATCAGCTTTCATAGTCATGCCCGTAACTGAAGCCAGGCATAGAGAGGTTTTGGAAAAAAGGTGAGGCAGCAAAGAACATTAGTCTGTCAGCTGATGCTTCAGTGGTAACATAGATTTTACAAACAACCAGGGAAGAGGAGGACTTGCTCTGTCTACCTGGGTAGGAACAGGTTTTTCCAGCTGAGAGGGGCCGAGAAGAAGCCTCTGTAAAGACCTTCAGGTGAAAGTTTAAAATTCAGGTGTTACGGAGGTAGCAGATTTAGACTAGAGGGGAGTAATGATATCTCTAATTGACAGTTGTGTATTTTGTAACTTTAATTGAGAGAACCAACGCTGTTAAAGAGTAACTAAACCCAGAGACCAATTTTTTACACACCTCTGTATATTTATATTTTTTATTTTCATATATACTTTACCAGTCCCTGAGTTGAAATTCTAGTTTCACACTCTGTTGTTGAGAGACATGCAGACTGAGCTACTGCCGTCCGTATTGGTACTTGGTAGTGTTGTTGATCAACTCAGGTCTGCAATTGAATTGTTCTGTTGGCTGATCTGGGGGTAGGTGATGTTTGTAGTGCCAGCGTTAGTCTCCAAACCCTATAAAGAGAAGTCCTCGACTGCAAACCACATTTTCTGTCGCAAAAGTATCATAGCTGCTTCTTGCGCTCCTTGTCAACAGGCGAGGCAGGCCCCTGCTTGGGGGTCCAGGCCAGTAGGGGGCCCCCATGAGGGCTATAAAAACTTGGGGGGGACCCACTGAAGCTACAGACCTATTACAGATCAGTGGGTGAGACCTCACTCCCAGAATCGAAACTCAACATCCGGCATCTTGCTAGGAAGCTATGCTAACAGGCTTTGTGGAGAAATTTGAGAAGAATGAAAGTATGTTTCAACTTCAAACTGATATGGATGAAGGGGATGTTGAAGGTCTTGTGCTTGGATCAAATGTTTGTGGCTTTCTCTACGAGCCGCAATATATTGGTGAGGCGGCTGCTGCCGACAAGCAGGTCTTGTGCCTGATGCACAAGACCTGCTTGTCGGTGGCAGTGAGGACAAATGTCTGAAAAGAAAACAGGGCTGTATTTCATGGGTTGAAGGTGGCTCTACCTGCTGTCTACTCTACAGCTCTGATGCTGTCAATGAGTTGACCTGTTGGGACTTTTCTTTTTGTTGACATTTAAGTAATCCTGAAGCTTTTGATTCAGTGGCAGTGAGTAACTCTGACCTCTTAGATCTAGACTCATTCCCTCTCTAACTTTGTAGCTTTTAGCACATTTCAAAGTTCTGTAGTGGGCAGAGGAAGGCCCTGTCCCGGGGATGTAGTCACACTTTAAGTGTGGACCCTGATGACAACATTGCTCCTTGCTTCTTTTTTTTCTCCAACATCCAGCCAATCACAGGCTTGAGTCCAACCCAACCCAGCCTCTCTCTCATGCAGCCCCTCCCCCAGCTGTATGTGTATGTCACCCTTCCTCCCTCTCTTCCTTTCTCTCCTCTCGCTGCTCGCTGGCTCATGCATGCCCTCCTTCCGTAGCCTAATGCGGCTGAGCTAAAGAGAGCAGCAAAAAGATAAAAGGATTGAGAAATTTAAAAAAAAAAAAAAAAAAAAAGAACAGCAGAGGGCGATTTTAGCTGAGCATTTGCGGAGACGTGGGATGGAAATGCATCCGGGTTCTTTATTCATAAACCCTCATGTGAGTCAGATGGCCTCTCAGTCTTTATACACTCTGATGTATCTTTCATCTTTGTCTTCCTGTCCTTCCTCTCTCAGTCTGCTTTACTCTGCCTGTACAGTATCTCAGTCTCTGCCTTCCTCCGTTGCTGTGTCATCTCTGCCTTTGCCGTCTGCATGTGTCCCTCACTCCCCCCCCCTCCACACCATAACACTGGCCGCTGATGCTGTCTTGTGATGCTTGAGTGGAAGTCACAGTGTGCTGAATGAGAATCAGGTGAAAGCACAAGAGTTAGTCCTGAAGGCGTTTTTTTTTCTTGTGTGACCTGACACATGAGAGTTGGAGGAAGGCAGCACACACTTCCTGTCATAATCTCACTGTAGCTTGTCTGTGTGGCTGTTCTAATTTAAACTGGAACGGTTTGCAAAACTAAGATGATATCGACAGAGATGATGAACCTCATTAGGGTGCCATAAAAAAAAAACACCTCATCCTGACAAGAGTAATGTTTTTTTAAAAGAACTACAAATAAGCTTCTTCAGAGCATAAAGACAGGCAGGAATACTTTTACTTTTATTGGTTTGAGCAGTAAAAAGAAGTTGTGAAGTTATCATTTTTTTATATATTGAGTGGAAGAAAATTTAATTTTTAGTTGGACAGTGCTGCCACACATTGACACACTGACGGCAGAGGAGGCTAAAGTGTCCATCAGTATGAACTAATCCCATTCATACACATTCACACATGGCTGAAATAGCAGAGGGAGCAACTCAGGGTCGGCCTCTTGCCCAAGGACACGTCAACATCTGATACAACTCTACCACTGAGCCACAGCTTTTTCTCTAACAGGTTCATGTTTGGAGCTAAAACCATTCTCTGACTTTCCTGTGATGAACAATAATCATTTAATTCAATTGATATCATAAACGTGTATTCAACTATTTGCTAAACATAGGAGTACGAGCGTGTTTTAAAGTGTTAAGGGTCCTAGAGCCAGATGAGATTGTGTAGGCTCTTTTTGACGGACAGCCGAGAATGCTTTCACAGTAATTATTAAAAAAAGAGAAAAGACACTGATGTGTAAAAGGCGTGCAACGAAAAAAACTGTGGTTGAAATTCCTCCCTCAATGTTTTCATCATGCATTCATCCTTAGAGAGTAAATTTGATTTATGGTTGTACGATGACGAGTAATGCTGGCGGACACTTTCACAACCAAACTGAAAGTGTCAGCCTGAAACTGAAAATAAAGTCCTTTTATATTTCATGCAAATGTAAAGAACATATCACCTAAAGAAAACTTCTATTTCTGTATATTATCAAATGAGGTTCACCTGTAAAATGTTGTAAGCTGTGCACCTTTCACTTAAGAGAATCTCGATTTCTAAAGTCACAACGAGACAGAGAACAAGAGCAGGTTTCAGTTTAATGTTTGTGGCTTTCGTCCCGTTCCCTCCTTAATGCTAATAACTTCGCTATCTGCAGGAACAAAAAGAGAGCATTTGCATGAGAAACCTTTCTTCCCAGAATATTATTTGAGACACTGAAATGTTGTACCATTTTGTTTGTTTGCCTTTTAAGGAGTGAGTCTATTCTTTACCTGTAACCACTATATTATTGGTCGTATAGTCGACCAATAATCTGTTAGTATGAATTTATAGGACAACGTTCTTCTTCATGAACTTCCAGTTGTCCGTGTATATTTAAAAAAAAAAAACTCCACCAGAACAGCTGAGTGATGCTGACAGTATCAAATACTGCAACAAATCTATAATTAAAAACACGAATATTGTGAGAATAACAAAATAATGGAAGGTGAAGATCTGAACGAGATCCTCAGAGTACAGATTTATTTTTTTAACATTTGAACTCTGGCTTTCACACTCACTGAAGAGTTGTAATCGTCACAGAAACATATCTATAAACATGGCCGGTGTTAGTCAGGTGTTCATTTAGACCACAAACCCCAAATGCAGGTAAGTAACCCAGGTACGAAGGGACGAAGAGATCCCCACTCTGAACTGAGCAGGGGAGCGCAGTGCTGTGTGTGTGTGCATGTCTGACTGTGTATATGTGGAGCTCCGCCTGTGGCGTGCTTCCACAACGCCGCAATGCAATGTGAATTGGTCTGTTGTGAGCTAGCGTTAGGCTAACTACGTAGCTTGTATGTAGTCTGCTGTGAGCTAGCGTTAGGCTAACTACGTAGCTTGTATGTGGTCTGCTGTGAGCTAGCATTAGGCTAACTACGTAGCTTGTATGTGGTCTGTTGTGAGCTAGCGTTAGGCTAACTACGTAGCTTGTATGTGGAATTATTTGAATCTCTTGATTTGGCTGGTAAAATATATACTTTGCTGGTGGATATTTTCATCTACCCACCAAAAGGTCAATGTTGGACCCCATGGTAAAAGTTTAAAGCAGCTTATTTTTTCTGTCATGATCTAATATAACGCTGCAAGTTTGAGGGTCAACCTGACCATGTAAGACAACAGACGATGAACCTTTAGAATTCCATGGGCTCATGTTTTCTATCACACATTTATATTGCTGTTTCGTTCATAAAATTGAAGGAAATATATCAGCTCAGTGTGTGTGTCGGTTGGGAGTCCTCCTGTGTTTGTACGTTTGTTACTGGGAGCCAGTTTATCTGTGAATCAGCCCCAGGAATTTAACTCAGTCAAAACATTGATTAAAGCAGCCTATAGCTGAAAACAAGTGCGTGCGTGCGTCCGTGTGTGCGTGCGTGCGTGTAGCAGCATTCTTGAAGCAGCTGTACTCACATGACACACAACAGTCCTCGGAGAGGCAAATCTGTTGAGATTTTATTCATCTTCTTTGACAGAAGGCTCAGTATTCTCCTGTCAATGAACTGAATGCAGTTCTTTGTTGTAGAGTAGTGCCTTCATTCTAGATTTGGGTAGGTCAGTTTTATACAGCAGGGCAGAAGAATGAGGAAATAAACCTGTCGAATCCATCATTAGATCATAAAATGCATAAAACACGGACTTTGGTATAGAATGGATCAAGCCATGGAAACCTAATGTATCGATATTAACTTATTAACTGTTGTTTTCTATTCTTCCTCTTCATTCTTTTTCCCAGAAAGCAAAGGAGTGAAATAGAGAAAGTTCAGTCAGTGGACTTAGCTAACCTAAGGGGGGGGTTGTAAATTCCAAACACTCAATCCGCTCTGGATTCCGACATCCCTGTGACTTCCCACATCGGCTCAAAAATGTCCAGCACACGATGTGTTTTCTCTAAAAAATAACACCTCTAAATGTGCATGCTTGCTTTAATATTTTATATTTTGGAACTAGACTCTGAATGCTAAATTGTGAAAATGTCATGCTGTGTTTAGAGCAGCAGGTGGCAGTATCTGTCCCTATGTTCATTCAGGGGTGTTGTAAACAGCCTTCACGGAGTCCTGATAAGAGCAGAGCTAGAGTTCATGTTACTGCTATGAGACACGCCTGCTTTTCCAGTGGTGCCAAGAAAAGCTGCTTTGAAATAAGTGTTGAAGCATTTTTGTGTCAGGTGAATTCTTAGCCGCTTATTAGCATACCAAACATGTTGTACTACGTCTACTACTAATACCTTCTGTACCACTGAAGTGTTTCAGAAGTCACAAGAATACTCCTCCTACTAATATATTCAGAGGCAGGGTTATGAAGGTGTATGCTAGATGTTACATAGTTAAAGTTTAAGACACCCACATAAAAAGGTTTGAAAACGATCTGAACTATCTCAATGTGATTCACTCCGTCATTATTTACCGAGGTCATAGTCCTGGCCGATGCAGATGGGTAGCCAATAAACATGAAGCACTCTTCCCTCTGCTGACCGTCTCTATGTGACACGTGTCAACACAACATCACTACTCAAACGGCTGAAGGAGAAACCAGAGATCCCTCAAGACGTTTTGAACACAGAGAGGAAAGGGATTTTTGTTGGTTAACTTAGACTGAATTAATAATTAAGCTGATTTAGTGCCTCTTGTCTGATAATTAAACCAGTGAATCTAAATGAAACGATTCTCCCTCCAAAGAAATGTCCTTCTGTCATGTTACCAGAGTGAACCAGGTGTGAGTGTGACTTTTGCCTTGTCATGCAAAGCACTGCAGCATGTTTTCCATCCTTTAAGAGTACATTAGTATATGTTGTTAACTGTGAATACAAACCATTTTTAGTGTAGCTTTGTTGTGTTTTCATGCAACAGCATCTGAATGATTGGAAGGCCCAAGTGAGTATGACCTGTGAGCGGGTTTGTACTGAAATAAAAGGATCTTAAAAAGCTCTTCAAAAAACGTCTCTGGATCTCACTCTGTGTTTTCCTCCCTTGTTTTGCAGGAGCTCTACTATCTGAGAATGCAAAGAAGCAGAGACAGGATGGAGAGGAAGAACATGGATGAGCAGAATCAGGTAGGACTGAGTGTCTTAAGATACTTGTGGAAATCAAAAACATTTTTAAGAAGCCTGTAGTTAAAGCCCAGAGTCGTGTGGAGAAGTTAATATTCCTACAGAGGGAAGAGGAGAGTGTTTTTATGTGCTGAGCTAAAAAATTAAAACCAACAAATGATCTGTGTGTGTGTGTGTGTGTGTGATGGTTACACCTCTGTTTGATGAAGTGTCAGAGGAAGTTGAGGGTGTGTGTGGCCACATGCAACAGAGCCGACTACTCCAAGCTGGCACCCATCATGTGTGGGATCAAATCCCACCCCGACGAGTTTGAACTGGAAGTCGTGGTGCTCGGCTCTCACCTCATCGATGACTACGGGTAAGATGAGAGTAGACGATGCACACTTGGTTTAGATCTGCATTAATCATAACCCTCTTGTCCTTAATTGATTTTTTTTCATTATGATTTTCTCTACTTTCCTCTCTGCAGAAACACTTTTCGTATGATCGAGCAGGATGACTTTGACATCAGCTCCAAGCTTCACACCATTGTGAGAGGAGAGGATGAGGCAGCCATGGTGGAGAGCGTTGGTCTGGCACTTGTCAAACTCCCTGATGTCCTACAGAGGCTGCGCCCTGACATCCTGGTCGTCCACGGCGACCGCTTTGACGCGCTGGCTCTGGCAACCGCTGCAGCGCTGATGAACATTAGAATACTTCACCTGGAGGGAGGAGAGGTGAGGAGGCAGCGCTCGTACATGAGATGGTTGACTTAGTGATATATCATAACTATAGTGTTGTACTTTTTACAGTGTACAGGGGGATATCTCTCTGTAGATAAAATGTAGATGATATAGATGTTTATAAAATCTTTACTCTACTTGTTTTTTTTACAAACTTTCCTCCGTTGCTCTTTCTTCCAGGTGAGCGGTACGATCGATGACTCCATCCGCCATGCCATCAGTAAACTGGCCCATTACCACGCCTGCTGCACACGCACGGCAGAGCAGCACCTCATCGCCATGTGTGAGGACCACTCTCGCATCCTGCTGGCCGGCTGCCCTTCATATGACAAGCTGCTGTCCACTAGTCGTCGAGAGGACTACATGGATGTGATCAAGAGCTGGCTGGGTACGTGGAGACAAAGAAACATCATGTGAGACATTTGAGTTATACCTGTGTTAACTGTGTTCATGTTGCAGGGGACAACGTGCAGGATCATGACTACATAGTGGCTTTACAGCATCCAGTTACCACTGACATCCAGCACTCCATCAAGATCTATGGTCTGATGCTGGACGCTCTGATCTCCTTTAACAAAAAGACCCTCATCCTCTTCCCCAACATTGATGCAGGTTCGTACACTTGCTGCTTCGTCAGTGTCTTGCTGATGCTAGACTTTGGTTTGCTTGAAACTTTATCGATTCATCTGTGTCCTGGCGGTTTTTATGAAAACAGGAAGTAAAGAAATGGTGCGAGTGATGCGAAAGAAGGGCATCGAGCAGCACCCAAACTTTCGGGCAGTGAAGCACATTCCCTTCGAGCAGTTCATCCAGCTGGTGTGCCACGCCGGCTGCATGATCGGAAACAGCAGCTGTGGGGTACGAGAGGCCGGGGCCTTTGGCACACCTGTCATCAACCTGGGGTCACGACAAACTGGCAGAGAAACGGGTAGGTGTGACAGAAAACCAAATTATTACTCGCTTTCTCTGCCATCGTTGCCATTTTCGATTTCCCCTCTGCTGGGCGAAGGCTAAACATCTCAAAGAGAAGTTAGGAACAGCTCTGCAAAAGCTGTTAACAGATCTTGCTACAGAAATTGTTTACCGCTTCAGACAATGTGTTTTTATGAAGTGGTACTTTTATCGTAAATGGTCACTCAACACCTGCCAAAGCAAGAAAGCATACTGTTTATACGTCGTATATATAAGTCACTGCTTTGATTTACAATGATGGAAGAAAGCACCACATGGCTCAGATAGCTTATCTAATTAATTTCCTTTAGAAGTGCAGGTGAAAATATTTAAAAAAAAAAGTTGTGCAGCTAGTCTTGTTTGATATTTAAAGGTGCATTAAACCATAAAACGGAAGCAGCATCCCTCAAGACATGATTCACTAAAGGATTGTGTGGCTTCTGAGCCTGCTTTTTTGAAAATACAACTAAAGACTCAGTCTAAATCACTAAGTGCACACAAAGGGTTAAATGCACCTTAAACTGTGTTAGAGAGTAAACAGAGTCTCTTTTCTTTGTCGACATATTTAAATGAGCCTGAATGCATTTGAGACTAATTGGTCCTATTATGCAAATGAGCATCATTCCAGCAAAAAAAACGACCAGCCACACGCAGTTGGAATGAAAATGGAGATTTGGTGGTAATTGTGCCGCAGTATTTATAATGGATGTCATCATGCTCAAACTTTCCAGTGAGCATGGCTACAATTCCACCTTTCAATCTCCGAAAAATAATTGAGCTATAAAAATAAAGCCTGTGAATTTACCTTGACATTATTATTATAAGAATCGGGTTAACTCAGTGTGGGTCTGCCAGACGCTGACGCGTTTGGGAGTTTCCATCAGGATGAGCTGCACTTAATGGCTTGTTACAGCAACAAAGAGCGGATGACTGGAGCAATTGATGCCCAATCATGGAGCTGTTGGCACCACAATCTATTCTTTTTTGAATTCCTCCCTCAGTCTAAAAAGTGAAATTACATAATGAATGTTCGTTTCCAGCAAACAGGCGATGAAACAGACGATCAAACAGACCTGATCTGTATAAATATTCTGAAGTCATAAGTGACATTCTGAGACATCAGACCCAGCTTGTATATGAACCTGAAACAATGCCATGAGCCTAAGGTTGTTTATGTTAACAGCTGTGTTCATGACGTTTCCCTCTGTGCCAGGTGAAAATGTTCTTCATGTGAGAGACGCCGACTCTCAGAATAAGATCTACCACGCTCTGGAGCTACAGTTTGGGAAGAGATACCCCTGGTAAGACCTGTGTGCTGCCTGTCTGTCTCTGAGTCTTTATCCTCCAGTGTTCCCTCTCTAGATCATCCTCAGTTTCTTTTTTTATATATATTTATTTTTGGGCTTTTTGGGCCTTTAATGGAGAGATAGGACAGTGGATAGAGTTGGAACTCAGGGAGAGAGAGAGAGTGGGGAATGACATGCGGGAAAGGAGCCACAGGCTGGATTTGAACCTGGGCCGCCCGCT
Organism: Labrus bergylta; assembly: GCF_963930695.1. Lineage (NCBI taxonomy): Eukaryota > Metazoa > Chordata > Actinopteri > Labriformes > Labridae > Labrus > Labrus bergylta. The sequence continues at coordinate 12,811,972 of NC_089195.1, read as the reverse complement.
TCGAGGACTACAGCCTCCATACATGGGGCGCGCACACTAACAACTGCGCCACCAGCGCCCCAGATCATCCTCAGTTTTGAGGACTGTTAGGATATAAAACACGGCTCTCCATTACCGCCCTGATTATCAGATAAAGGTATTTATGTGAATGGACTAGTTGTGAAAAAGTTCAGACCTATTTCAGGTACTTCATGAGTTTTTTTGTTTTTGATTTATACAAACTGCTTCATCTGTGTTTGGTGATGACGATTTCAAAATAAGGGCTCAATCTTTAATTTTCCGAAAGACTGACGGTGATAAAAAAAAATGATAATGAATTATAAACCTTCAGTGTATCTTAAATGAATGTTAGACTGTTTTTGTGTATTTACGTGTTTTTGAAAAAAGAGAAACTCTGATATGAACATGTGTGTTCGTGCTCCCCATCAGCTCTAAGATTTATGGTGACGGCAACGCAGTGCCTCGAATTCTGAAGTTTTTGCGAACCATTGACCTGGACGAGCCCCTCCAGAAGACATTCTGTTTCCCCCCCGTGAAAGAATCCATCTCCCAGGACATCGACCACATCCTGGAGACGCAGACGGCTCTGGCTGTCGACCTGGGAGGGACCAACCTCAGAGTGGCCATCGTCTGTCAGAGGGTAACCTGCATGGACTGTTAGCCTTTCTGATGTAACCATGTCTACTAGCCTTTGGTTTAACCTAAACTATGAATGCAGGGTGGTCGACTTACTGATAAACATTTACAGCTAAGGGAGGAAAGTAACCAATCAATCTTGAGGCATCCTCGCTTAGAGACAAAGTTAAACACCCTTCAGTTACGCAGGGCAGCGTACAGCTACAGAGCTATAGTTTAGCTTTGCACACTTAGCTTCCTATCAAACAGGGAAATCTTAACCCTCTTCCTCCCCTCACTTCCTCCCTCTCTGTTCAGGGTAGGATCTTGAAAAAGTACGTGCAGCCCAATCCAAAGACCTTCCAGGCCAGGATGAAGCTCTTATTAAAGCTCTGTGCAGATGCCACTCGAGACGCTGTCGGCCTCAACTGTAGATTACTGGGTGTTGGTAAGAAAAGAGAAACTCACGCTCACATTCAAATAACAAACGCATGGTGAAGCTGTAATCTAAAAGCTCTTCCTCTACTTCTTCAGGTGTGTCCACAGGCGGGCGGGTGAACCCACAGGAGGGCGTAGTGCTTCACTCCACCAAGCTGATCCAGGAGTGGTCCTCGGTGGACCTGAGAACACCCATCTCAGACGCTCTGCACCTTCCTGTCTGGGTCGACAACGACGGCAACTGTGCCGCTCTGGCTGAGAAGAAGTTTGGTCAAGGCAAGGGGGTGGAGAACTTTGTCACCGTCATCACAGGAACAGGTGAGGGATTTCATTGATCCAGTTATTTAGTCTTTCATCTGCAGTGGAGTTCATTCTGAAAGTGGCTTTAATCGTGACCTTATTTGGAAGGCACTGATAAGCAGAGTGTCCTGACTTCTTTCAGTTACTCATGAAGCACTTTTGTATTTGCTCTGACGGTCTGAGAAGTGTCTGAGTATCTGCTTTCTGTGTGTGTGCAGGTATTGGAGGAGGGATCATCCATCAGAACGAGCTGGTCCACGGCAGTACGTTCTGCGCTGCAGAGCTGGGTCACATCGTGGTCTCACTGGACGGCCCCGAATGTTCCTGTGGCAGCAGAGGATGTGTGGAGGCCTTCGCGTCCGGCATGGCTCTGCAGAGAGAGGCCAAAAGGCTGCACGATGGTGAGACGCTTGTTTACATCAGTGTGAAGGTCGGGGAGGGAGTGTCAGTTTAACTCAGTAAATGAAGCTGAGATTATGAAAGTGTGTTTGTTCACTCTGACACAACTTTCACACTTATGTGACATTAAATGTGTTTAAAAACAGTTCCTAAACATTTTTGAAAACTTTAGACTCACGAAGAGGTTGGTTTGATTCATGGGGTTGAAGGAACTCTTTGTCCATTTATGATCTTTGAATGACCTGAAGTTTCTGCACCCACTTATTAGTAACTGTCGGTTTGATATTTTAAATAAATAAAAAACATTATCCTCAGTGAGTGCCTGTGATTGGCCTGTTGTGCAAGCTGACCCTGATTGGTGAATTGATTCAGACCTGAGGACAGTTCAGACACACATTTAGGGCCTGTGTCCATCGATAGCGCTTTCTGTGACCTCAGTTTTCAGAGCAGTAAATAAATATTTGCTCCTTTAAATGTTCAAGGTAATATCACCAAGGCAAAAAAAAGTAAATGAATCATGTCCTGACATCAGCAGCAGCTCTAAACCTGAAACTGCCAGTTTCTCCTCTGGTAGCAGATGTCCCGCCCCGTCTTGATTTTGATTGGCTCGTGAGGGGGAAAGTGACATTGACGAGGGCAGCGCTTTTGGAAAAGTTGAACTATTTCCGTCTGATAGTGCTGTGAGCACAGCTACAAAAAGCAGCTGATGCGCAGGGTGTTTCAGAGCTCTGGATGCTGATCGCTGAAACTGCCCTGGCTTTGTGTCGAAAATGTCGCCGCTGCCATTGCAAAAAGCACCATCAGTGGACACAGGCTGTTAGGTAAAGCAAATGTAATATTGTTAGTAACGTGCAATGGTCAAATTAACTATTGTCAACAACATTTATGATGTCACATACTATAGATACAGCTTTTTGTCCGCATGCCAATATGCGTCATGTCATTATTATTTACATGCTCTCATCTTGTGTGTCTGTCAGAGGAGCAGCTGAAGGTGGAGGGGATGGATATGAAGCTGGCTGAGCCAATCACGGCTGCACACCTCATCAGTGCAGCCAAACTGGGGAACTCCAGAGCTGAGGCTGTTCTCAACAAAGGTGAGAGCAACAAGAAAGAATGCACATTGTGCTTTTTTCTGTGGAAACATTTTAAATAAAGTATAAAATTCTAGTGAGTCTCTGATGGCTGATTTCTCCCCGTCTTCCTCTTCCTCTCTCCAGCCTCCACAGCGTTGGGTATGGGCATCGTGAACATCCTCCACATGATGAACCCCTCTATGGTGATTCTGTCAGGGATCTTGGCCTCTTACTACCAGGCCCCGGTGCAGAACATCATCTTGGAGAAAGCCCTCGTCTCGGCCCAGAACATCAAGGTGGTCGAGTCTCACTTGGAGGAGCCCGCTTTACTCGGAGCAGCCAGCATGGTGTTAGACTATGCAACAAGGAGGATATATTGAAGATTTTAAGTTCTCATTTCCTAAACAGAGCTACATACAGGAGGACTGCACAGCTTTAAAAAAAAAGACCCTGCAGTGCTCAGATACATAAGCATGTGTAAGGGAAACTCTTTGAAGGCTTCAGTCACAATACGTTCAAACTATTATGTGCCACGAGTTCAATACATTTTTAAAATGTATAGATGAACAGATGTTGCCGGGTATCTAGCCTGCGATACATCTTCTGCAAAGTGGGTCCAATGCAGGGACCAGATATCCCACCACCCTTTTTTTTCGCTCCCCATGTTGTCAAAGTGAAATTCTGAGAAATTCACCTCAAACAGAAATACTCAGCCCACAGAGGGACTCTCACGCTCTGCTTGTTTCGTCATGCAGGACGAAGAAGCTCATTTAATACGTGACCAAAATATTTCTGAAACATTCTTCTGAAGCTTCCCTGAAAATCTTTTTGTTTTACTCTCCTCTTTAAATTTGTTATTCTCAACCTTGGGATGAGAGTTTCTGTTAAGATGTTACATCTCCATGTCTTGTTATTGGTTAAATTATTTGAGGTGTCTGGAGGGGAAATTAAGATGGAGTCTTAAAGGCTGTATAGGTAATTTAAGGAAAATAAGTTAAAGGACTTCTCTGAAATAAAGAAATGTCACAAGCTGCTACGGAATAAAGAGGACTGATTCACATTATGTTTTTGACATATTATTTACCACAGTCCTTATGATTTCTGTTTTTTCATGCCTTCTTGGGAAATGCTTTATGTGAAAAGAATGATGTGCTTTATGTGTATGTATACTTAACTGTTGTATACATGACATGCTTATTGTTAATTTTAAAACTTTTTTTTTAATGTGGTTTCTGTCCAGATAAATAAAACGTAGTGTTTTCGACCTACACGCTTGATGGACGTCCTATATTTTAACAAGGGCTGTCAAACAGTTAATTATTTACAATTGTGATTAATCATGTGTTAAAGGTGACATATTCTCCTCCTCTTCAACCAGTTTAACTAAGTCTCAGAGCTCCCAAAAACATGTGTGTGAAGTTTCTTGTTCTAAATCCACTCTGATCCTGTATTTGATCATGCCTATAAACCCCTCTATTTCAGCCCTGCTCAGAACAGGCTGTTTCTGTGTCTGTACCTTTAAATGTAAATGAGCTGTGTTTGACCATGCCCCCTCTCTGGAAGGGCTCGGGTGTCTAAGGCTTTCTCACTCCATGTCCTATTGTTTATGGTGAGAAGGCAGACTCAGGGCAGAACAAACACCTAGCTGTGGGAGTGTCACCCACCTGGGGGAGGGGTTACTGCCCTTTGTGATGTCATGAAGGGAAAATCTCCAAACGGCCTGTTTGAGCACAAATTTTCTGAAAAGTGGAGCAGGAAGAAGACGGGAAGGATGGACTTTTCTCATCATTGAGGGGTTTGTATACGGACTAGAGACACGTTAGAGATATATAAAGTCAAAGCATAATTCAACCTGAACTATACTGTAGAAACACTTGACTCAGCATCCTCCGGTTTGACAGTCGTGCAGCATGAATGCTTAAAGTTCACATCTCTTCCACTAGTTTAAATAAGTCTCAGAGCTTCACAAAACATGTGTGTGAAGTTTCTTGTCCACTCTGATCCTGTATTTGATCATATCTATAAACCCCTCTATTTCAGCCCTGCTCAGAACAGGCTGTGTTAATCCAGATTTCTGTTTTTATTGTGCAAAAATGTGAAAATGATACAAGTGCAATACTGTAGTTGTGACCTCGTCGAACGTTCTCAAGAAACCAAAACAAATCAAACAGCATGAACAGAGAAGAGAAGCCGAAGATTGTAACACTGCAGCTTTGAGATCTTTAAGAAGGATCCTGTGTCTTCACACAAATGTGTTTCATCCACGCCGAATACCTCGAGTCAAGTGAGTCCTTTCTTGTCACCTGAGCTCTTAGTTAATAATTTACCATCAGGACAATATACTCGGGCTGGTAATGTTACCCAGGTGCTTCACTATTTTTTATAGCAGAGTGGAAAGGAGAAGGCTGAATACTCTGCTGGTGTTTGACAGAAGGACGCGGTTCTGAGAGAGCCAGTCTAGTTAACTGCGTTCTGCATTTGTTGTGAATTGTCCTATTATGTTTTAACAAAATAAAGATTACATCAGCTGAACAGTTTTAGGGGAAAAAGGAACATTTTTGAAAACAATAATAATAATAATAAGATTACGAGAAAATTACATCACATCACAGAAAATGAAAAAACTGCATAAAGGTAAAAGCAGGTGTGCAAAAGGTAAATGAGTAGGTAAATTTAAACAATAATAGATTTTAGAAGAAGGACTCCTGATGGATAAAGTGGTCAACAGCAATAAAATAAATAAAGGGACAAAAGAAACAAAAATTTAAAAAGATTGATATGATAGACAGGACCCTTGTTCTTTTTCAGCTAATTCTTGTTAAGTCCTGTGTTATGTATGGGGTTTTTATTCTATATTAAATATATGAAATAATTTGTATGTGTATATTTATGATGAATTTTAATTTCGCCTCACAGACTGCGGACTCGTCTCACAGCTCATGACAGCACGTAGCGGATCATGGGACCCGTATGCGGGAGGGTTCACACAATTGATTGGTCCAATTTTGAGGCAGCTCTTCCACGATTGGCGCGTTTCACCATCAGTTAAAAATACTCTTTTGTGATTGGCTATTTCTCTGTTTCCGCTTCGCTAGCCTTGAGGTTTCTTTTTTTTTTTTTTTGGTTCGTCCTTCTTCCCGTTGAGCTAATCGGTCTTGGTCTCAGCCGCTACACCTGCAACAACCGTTTTCCTGACATTTCTCCGCTCACAAATCAACACAACATGGACGACTTTGACATGCTCAACGCTCCCTCTGCTGGGAACGGGGTCGGCTCGGAGGAGGACCCCGCTGCCGCTTTCTTGGCCCAGCAGGAGAGCGAGATCGCGGGTATTGAAAACGACGAAGGCTTCAGCATCCTGGACGGCGGAGACGTCCCTTCATCGCTTGGAGACTCTAACGGTAAGATACCGGAGACTGTTTACCTCCTTTTTTAAAAAACGATTTATCTAGTAATTTAGCTTTAAATCGTTTTAAAAGGAAACTTTGATCTTGACGAGAACTGGCGTCATTGTGTCCCCGAGCGGACACTGAAGCCCATTCAGACAGACATGCTAACGCTAGCTGGTTAGCGTAGCATAGCAGCCGTGAGACGTAGACACGTACGGTCACGTAAAATGAAACACTCGGGATAATTGTACGCTATTTATGTGACCTTTATTACTTCTGCTGCTTACAGCAATGTGTCTGATAGCATTAGCGGTGTCCTGATAAGACGTGTCATTCATTGCTTCCTTTAAAGCTGCAGTAACGTTATTTTGCTGGCTGCACGACACACACGAGAGGCAGCAGAAGAAGAAGTGACTGATAAGAAACTACAAAGACATATTGAAAATCACGAGAAACATGAGCTACACCCAGAACACATCTAACATTAGCATTAAACCACTTCCTGTTTAATATTTCAGTTCGAGAATCACAGATACAATATTATTAATTCTAGATATGAATCATCATTTTGAGCTATTTTGAAAATCCTGAGATAAAACTCACTGGATCTTTGAAAGGTCCACATGTGTAGTGAGTGAAATGATAAAGTGACCTTACTATATGATCAGACATTCAGGAAACATGCTATGTTGAAGTGCTGGCTTCTCTGACAACAATGCAGCAGCCAGTATGTCCTCCTTCTAACTTTAGATTCTGGTCCTGAATGCTCTGGATTTGTTTGGACCAGAGAAGGTAGGCGGTTTTAAGGCACCCCCACATGGCTGTTTTGGATGCCCCTCGGTTTGCTAGATATGAGAGCAGTTATCAGGTCAAACCAACAGGTGTTGCAGCGATGGAAGTGGGCAAGAGAACTGGTTCAGATAGAAGTGATTGTACTCGACCTAAAAAGCCTCTGCATGTTTCTAATAAGCTCCACGAGCAGAAACGTGCTCAAACTAGGATCAATATTGGAGATGCTTTTGAAAAATGGAGAGAGGTTAGAACACAGAAAGGTTTACAGACTGATGCAGAGCTGGCTAAACACTGAAGCTTCAGTGTCCACCACATGGCAACCTGTGTGAGCATCGACTCTAGAGAGGAGGGGAGAGACAGCTCTCTACAATGTTTAGAATTCCGTCAACATCGCACCCGATAACGATGTTAGATCGGATCTGTCATCTCTACTAAAACCCGCCTCAGCTCCAGCTCTCAGCCTGTCATTAGGTCGACTGATAGTTAGACTGAGACAGCATTTCCAGCATGGAGATCGCCATCGATGGGACTCCAAAGCCCCCTGCAGGAACAGACGGGTGACGTCACTCAGACTTCGTCCATTCATACTTACAGTCTACGCTTATTTGCCAGCTCACCTCCCTGTCACAAGAGGAAACTGATGGAGCTTAATGACCTTTGGACAAGACTGCCTCATTTCCTTGAAGCTGTAGATTCATAATGGCTTCAAAGTGCTGACATATCACGTTGTGAAATCTGTGTATGAAAATCTTGAAAATACAGTCAAAGTCAAAGATTTCTTGGTCTTGTCATGATAACAAACTGTTTCTTCCCGGTTTGTGACGTTGTGTTTTTAAGGATTTATTTGTTCATATGATATCTAATCTAACTTTTTCTCCTCTTCTTTCTTTGTAGATGGCACTGTCAACGGAGAGCTTCATGGGGTAATACTTCTTCACATACTTCCTCGGTTTCTGTGTTTATTTACTTTATTTAAAAAAAAAAAAATGATTTGAGACATTTTCACACCTTACACATATAGAGCAGGTCGTCCTACAATTAGAAGGTTTGATCTCAGCTCACTCAGTCGACATTACGAAGTATCCTTGGACTGTGTGAATCACTTTGAGTGACCATTCACCATTAACATTTCTTAAACAAAAAGTCGATGATGATTTGTTCTCTAAAAGAAGAGCTTTTACATGCAGCCTCTTAAGAGCTGTCTGATTGGATCTCGGCCCACTCTGCATCTGCAGAGGCTTCTTTTCAGGATGCTGTTATTGTTTTGATGAGTGGCCAAACCATGCTGCTAAAGTCACATTTAATACAGTAATGTTGGATTAGCATTGCTATGTGAACACGTCCCTGCTTCTCAGACTGTGTTGTCATCATTCTCATAATATATCGTCATTATTTCCGGATCATCATTTTGATTCAAATATTATAAGCCAATAGAAAACTGCATGCAATGACTTTCTATGTGAGAAAAAGGCACATAGAAGGTCTGAAGATTGGTGAAGAAACAAATTGGTGAGAACTGTATCAGGGATTTTAATGTCTGTCTGTTAGTTTCCTCCAACTTCCCTTTCCTGTGCTGTCATTGCAACATTTTCTGCAGTTTGCACAGTCAGGACTTCTTCCTGGCAGTGAGAGAGGCTCAGCTGATAAAACTCAGAGGGGGACAAACTTGATTTATAGAGCTTCTCGAATGGCATTCAACTACATTTAAAGAACAGATTGCAAAATGCAAAATGGAGTCAGGACAGGAACTGTAGCTAAACCAGAGGATTCCAGATTGACTTTTGACTCATGTGACTCGCAGGTTTCATCATCCCATGTAAATTACTCTGACTAAAGGACTTTTAATGAAGTAACCTATCACCACCTTCTTGTATCTCAGGAAAGCAACGGCCCATCAGACGCCTATGCAGCCATTTCCAGTGCAGACCGGCTGCAGGCCGAACCTGAAAGCCTACGCAAGTGGAGGGAGGAACAAAGCGAGAGGCTGGAGGTGCTAGGTAAGCGCAGACCAGAGTATTATATTATGAGAAACAGGACAGATCTGTCTCTGGTGTCTCCAAAGATCTCATGAGATCGAAAACCAAGACATTCTCGCCTTATTCCATCCAGTGTGTCTTGCCCTGTAATGAAACACTTCCACATCGTTAACCTTTCCCTCTGCATCTTCCTTTCTTCTTCATCCTCAGATGATAACTCGCGCAAGCAGGAGTCAGAGTGGAAGGAGAAGGCCAAGGTGGAGCTGGAGGAGTGGCACGCCAGGCAGAACGAGCAACTGGAGAAAACCAAAACCAACAACAGGTACTGGCCCAACAGAGGGGCAAAGACGGGGAATAAAAACAAGCCCAGTTGAAGATTTGTAAGATTCACAAAAACAACCACGTGTTAGTTAGAATACTGATGTAGGGTTTAAACAGCTCTAATATAATCTCCGTCTTTCGGATTCAGCCTCAGGACGTGTAACAGAATACAGAGGTTCAGCTCAGAGTGCAGGACAAGAAACAGATCCACCTCAACTTTCAGCTTTAAAAACACAATGTGCTGTGTTCTCACATTAACCCTGCAGGTAGTAGATCAAATCGTCCTATAGGAAACGATGCTAACTAGCATCTAAATCATAACAAATGTTTCCTGTTAGCTCGATGTCTGCTGAAATGTCCTGTCAGCATTTCTCTCTGCGGTATATATATTGATAAGAAGGGAGGACACATCAAACAGACACGCGATGCTGTTGCCATGGTGCTTTCAGAAGCTGTCTGACGGTTTGCGCACGCAGGAAAGACGAGCCCTGAAGTTGTGGAATCGTTTCATGGCTCTGTTTCACTGTGTGACAGAAGGCACTCGTACGAACAAACATGCTGACAGTAAACCGACTTGAGAATCAGACGTGTGACTGAAGTCGCTCAGTGTATGCTCGCCTTTCATACTCAGCTGAAACATATGAAGAGTTCAGTTTATTATTTGTGTAATGACAAATGTTGCAGAGTTTCCGTCTGAGTTTTTCCTGCACTGTAATGTAGCACAGACGCCCGATGAATAATAAAGCACCTGCGACCATGAGTCTCCTCTCTTCTAACCGCCCTGCACGCTGTGGGACACGGTACTTCATGTAACAGTTAACCTCCATTATTAATCTATTTCCTCTTTTCCAAGAGAATCAAACCTTGCCTATAACCTGTCCTTAAATACTGCATGCAAAAGGAAGATCACCTCCAGTTGGAACATTTGAACCATTTGTCTGACCGACATTATTTATCAATTTGATCCAATGATGAGCGAGTGAATCCTCATAATAGAGAAGCTGTAATGAGCAAACATTCAAGACCTATTAGCGGAAATCTAGTTGTTCCAACAGCTCACAAAACACAGGAATAGAGTCTGCAAAAATAGCAAAAAGTTGGTTGTAGTTGCAGCAAAAGATGAGACAGAACTTTACTAATTGTGGATGAAATACTTGAACATAAAACAATGATTCAGTTTACAAACTAATGTGAAAGTAAATAATCGTATTCTCTTTCTTCTGTGAAGATCAGACGCTGTTTGTCCAATCACAGGAGTCGTGTAATTAAAGATTTGCTCTCCCACGTCTTCCCAAACACACCTGAGACTTTGATTACATGTCTTAGCGTATGATGTGTGTGCTAACCTATAACACTTGTGTTTTCCATCCTCTCCTCCCTTTTACCGCTCTCTCTCTCTCTCTCTCTCTCTCTCTCTCTTCTCTCCTGCCTTCTCGCTGCTCTGTCGTTTGGGCCGATGTTTGTCCAGGGTGCTGGATGAAGACTTCTACAAGCAGCCCTTCTCTGAGCTCATTGGTTATGTGTATGTCGCTCCAACTAACATCCTCCCTCCTCATTTTTTCTTACATTTCTTTTCTCCATCATCATTTCATCATCCACTTCCCGACATTGGCTCATTGACGTCACCTTCCTGTTTTTAATGTTGGCATTAGAAATCTCCCATGTGTTCCTTTTGTTAACACGGAGCTCTAATCGTTGCACTCTGGCTCGTTTTTCTTTCTTTCTTTTTTTTAAATACAAACTGCAGTCGCTCATTTTCATCCCACATGTTTGCATGTTTATTGTGAGTTGGTGTCAGGTCCAGTCCACATGTAGGCGGGTAAACCTCCCGTCCAAACACACTAAGTTCTCCCAGAACATCTTCGTCCACATGAAAATGCAGAAACTCACTGTTACGGCCGCCATGAGCACGCCAAGTCAGCAACACTTCCAGGCAACGTCATCGCAGTCTGTCCTTCACGCGCGGGGGCGAAGCAGCTCACTCCGAGACAACAGAAGACATTTTCTCCCCGTTCCTGTGTAATGACCATGTCATTTTTTAAAGTTGTCCCACCAACAGGAAGTCCGACCGGGTCTCTTCTAAAACTGCAGATGTAGGAGTTGGGGTTTGTATGAATCAGCAGTAACCTCCGTCATCCAATCAGGCGTCTCTGCTCGTCAACATAGTGGGAGAGTAAATGTGTGAGCATGTAAAAAGTCCAGTTAGCAACGTTAGCACCAGCGCTAGTTTAGCTACATCTGCCATTGCTCTAATCTCATGCAAACTTAAGAGACAGCGTCGCACGATGAAGTCACACGGAGGTGAAACCGGCGCACAGCGTGACGTTACAAGAACAACACTCTGTTTTCCCCATCTACACAGAAACACCTTTAAAAAAAAAAAAAAAAAAAAAAAGTTTCTGAACATCTTCACCCTGAAAGGACTTTTACAAAAGGAGCGTGTTCAGTGACGTTAAGCGCCATTTGCAGACAAAAGGTCAAAACGCTACGTGTTCAAAAATACCTGCCTACATGTGGACGAGGTCTGAGTTAACAGAATGACTGCATGCCCACACACACACACACACTATGTCATTTAACCCTTTCATAGCTCAGCCTGTGTTGATTCTCCTCCATCACTCTGTACTGTCTCCATTCACTTTGCTAACACATGACGTATGTTTCCTGCTGATGTTGATTGTATGATCTCTTAAAGTTGTTTTGTGTCTCTTTAACGGGTTATGCACACGAATTAACCTGCAGAGTTTTAAAGTCAGGAGTAGGATGCTTGTAGATTTGGTTTGAAGCATTTGTGTGATTCTTATTGGATTTTCGTAGAGATCCTCTCATTGTCTTCACATCTTGTGTTTATGAGATGAGATTTTACCGCACATGTGCAGAGGAGGCTTTGCTCTCTGTGGCGTTTCCTCCTCCTCAATCTCTATAAGTCAGACTTCCATAAGTGTCACCCTAACTTCCTCTATGTCCTAACTCTAGCTTAAGGTCATTTAAATATTCAAATACACATGTCACCTTATGAAACAGTAATCCATTCATTGCATGTTAAATTATTTTTTACAGTTTAAAAGAATGTCGGGCACAGACCTCCCAACTCCTCAGCAGCTTCTTTAAGCTGGTCCGCTATGTTTCCTGCAGTGTGATGCTCATCAGAACTGCATTTCTGTAGGGTCTGATCGATACCTTTGGCACCCCAACAGAAGGGTACAGATCCTTTATTCTGGTACCATTCCCAACTGTTGACGGTGGAAATGCCAATAAATGTTTACCGAGCCGAACTGAACCGCGTGGTGGAAACAGTGAACTATTGTAACCATTGGCGGTGCGTGTTAACTGAATAACAACGTCAACCATGAGTTCCTTGAGTAATTGTATCCATCCCCAATCTATAGTGCATACTACCACGATCCAGATTTAATGTCGTTCAAATCAAATCTGTGAAGGTCAACCTGAAGTGGTGAAATCATCTCTAAACAGTGAAGCTGAATGTTTACATTGAATGCATTTTATAAACTATATGTTGACTGACGCTCAGGTGGTTTAGAAGTGCTGACTTGTAAGATTGATTCAGAAATGTCAACATGTCGGTAACGCCGCTGGTCGTGCTCCTGTTACACAACTGCTTCAAACTGTTCCATGCTTTAGGGAGACACAAGCTGCTTAGTAGCTTCTGCTCTCCTGCAGGCTAACGTGCTTATTTGCCCAGCTAGCTTTCAAGTAGCGTTCGATGTGCAGCCTTTGGTTTGGCGATCAGATCGCTTTGAGACGCTCATCGGTCTGCATCGTGGTGTCCACGTTTTATTTTTGTTTTTCAAGGTTGTGTTAAGAGCAGCCTGTAGCGCCATTTATTTAAAAATGCAAAAAATGTCTTTAAGATACAATGTTTGACCACCGACCGATCACACTCGAGAAGGGGCGGGGCTTCTGAAATCATCTTTGTGAATAACAATGGCGGAAGAGACGCTTGTCAGTTTCCAGGTGAAGAGCTGCTGCTGAAGTCAGGACACGACTTAATTACATCATCATCATGTTTTCTTGATATAAATTAAAATATGAAGCAGACGGAGAGATAACCAAATTGTCACGTCTGAGGGAAGCAGAAGTTACGTTTTGTAACCTAGCAACAATGAGCGCCGGTGAGAAGCGCTCCGAGACTGAGGCCCTATTAGATTGAGACGGTGTCCAGGAGCTTGACTGCGTTTTTAGTGAATTAAAAAATCGATGTTCCTTCTGATAGGTAAATTATAAAGTTTTTTTTTTTTTTTTTTTTGTTTTTTTTTAATATGCACACCTCGATGCAGATGATGCAGCATCGTGTGAAGTTGTCCATGGATTGAGCCAACGCTGCAGGAGACACAGAATCACATCATGAGTCTGTTACAGGAAGTGCACGGGCTGTTACAGGAAGTGCACGGGCCTCATTTATAAACACTGGGAACAAATGATGTGACTGACACCTCCCACGCTGTCAGAATGTGAAGAGCGAGCTCAACAATGCAGTAAACATCTGATAGAGAACGTGGAAGCTGGCCGTATCATTTGTGAACGCTGAGAGACAGTTTTATAAATGAGACCCTTTCCCATAATGCATCATGTTTGTGACTGATAGAAACTGTGGCCGTATTATTGACCTCAGCAAATCAAAGGCTGCACACGTGTCTGACTTAGAACCCTTCAGGAGAAAAAGATGTCGCTCTCGCATGCTTGGCTTTCAACATCTGCATTGAGCTCTTTTTTTTTTTTTGTCTTTCATTTTCTAACCCCCCCCCTCTCTCTCTTCTAAATTCTGACTTGTGAAACTGTTTCTCCTTGTTTTCTTTTCCTATGCACCTTAAAGCACACACATTAACCATCCTTGCTACCGCCTAGACCAGTTAAGTAAAAATACAAAATCCCAGAACCCCCACATATTGTTCTGTATTTGTGACAGGGGGATAGATGCAGTTTTGTGTGTGTGTCTGTGTGTGTATATATGTGTGTGTGTGTATATATGTGTGTGTGTGTGTGTGTGTGTGTGTGTGTGTGTGTGTGTGTGTGTGTGTGTGTAAGTGTAAGATAATGAACACGCACAGATACCTAGTGTGCTTAAATCCACTGCCTAGTCGGGGGTTTGTTCTGATGTCCCCTCTGTGATGTTGTGCTCCTGCCAGTCCCTCGTGTGATGTTGTAGTCGGTTGTGACGGTGAATGTTCATTGGCTACCCCATCCCCATCTCGCTCTGTCGTAGTCTGAAGCTGAGTTTGTGCTTGAAGGTCGGGTGGGACCCTCGCAGTGGGACTATCATGCGTCTGTGGGTGTGATGAGAGCTTTATGTTTGTTAGCGATCTGTGGCTCAACGTTTTCACCTTCTCTTCTTTTGGTGAAGTTATGGTTAACATTAGATGTCTTATTTATCTTTATTGAGGGATTTTCTCGATGCTTTATAAGACTACAACCTTCACCAGTTAGACATCCACAGACCCTTTAACTTCTTATAACGCGTTAAATCAAAGTTAACTCTCTCTCTTCTTTGAAGCCACGCCTCCAGACAGCCTGCTTGGTGGCCGCAGCACGATGCATGGCTCAGGCCGAGCGGTGCTTCAACTTCTTTTGAGCTTTTTTATTTTTTTTAAAACAGAACCAGACAAGTGTAAGGATGAGCGAATCCTCCCTATGCTCGGGTTCTTGGAGAGCAAAGAGAACATTGTAAACATGCAGCCACAGGGCGAGGGGAAGTGTAACAACCCCCCCCCCCCCTTTCAGCTCTGTGCTGAGCTAGGTTTTTAAGATAACCCTGGTAAACTTGTTTTCTTTGTTTCTCTCATCAGTGTCCTACATGTAGCACCCTGTAGTGTTGTGGAAAAGTGACATTCAGGCTCACTGTGATGTGGGGCAGAGTTAGGGGGGGGGGAGCGGGGGGCATGCCACGGGTAAAGACAGATGGATGTTCTGTGTGATCGTTGGAGCCTGAGGTCGACTCTGCTGAACCGACAAACCCAACCAATCACAGGTTGGATTATAGATAATATTCCTTTAAGGAAGGGAATCTCTTTGATCTGAATCTAATCTGGACTTTAAAGTTCCTGTGAGGAAATCGAGGCCATGTTTACACGACAACGTTTCGGGTGGCTGAAAACGCAAACCTTTAAAAACGCGGCGCCGCCTCCGTCGTCTTGTCGATTTGGAAATGCACCGTGTCACCCACACGCATCACGGCTCAGTCAATAACCACTCGCGAGTACGTGGACTACAACAACGGCCGACTTCAGAGTTCTGTTTGTGCCGCTCACTCCCAGTCGACATTTTCTTGGAATTTCCTTTTTTTGCGGTTTAGGGTCGACTCATCGTTCATCCATTAGTCAGTTTTTTTTTTTACATTTACACTTCACTGCTCAGTTGAAAGAAGCGTAAGTGACCATGTGCGTGTTTTTTCATTAGGAAGTCACACCGCCAACTACTGGTCCTGCATGTATACTACAGCGTTTTTGGTCGCCTTTGCAAATCCATGTGCACGTCGGTTGCTTTCAAAACGTTGTTGTTTGAACTCGGAATTTTTTTTATTTGTTGAACGTTCTGATGTAAACGTGGCCTCAGATGGCGTACCCCGTAGACGAAGCATTATCTTTTTTTCTCCTTGTTGATGCATACGATCAGAGATCTCACCCGCTCTCTTTTAACATGTAAATCTACAAACACGTTGAATCGTTGCCATGGAAACTGAAAAGGACTGTTCTGGCTGGGTTCTGTCAAACGCCTCGGCTGACACCTTCCTCGCCGCAGTGTTTACAGACATTAGAAATAATCCTCCCGCTGACGCTCTGCTTCTGTAGGTCGTATTGAGGCATCAGTCCACTTCATGAGCGTTTAAAAACTCCTCACAGATGCGTTAACGTAACCAACCTGACATCAGACAAACGTTAAGTTTTCAACCAAGAGGGAGGTGTTGGGTTTCAGCAGAGGACTTTCTCAGGGCTGTTTGTGCATTTCGGTTTTTCATGATCCTCTTCCTCCACTGACTGTTCTCTACTCCCATCTCCTCTCTCTCCTCTACCCTGTTGCCTGTAGGGCGGCCGAGGAAGCCATCGTTTCAGATCTGGATGAGAACAACCCCGGCACTGAGTGGGAGCGTGTGGCTCGGCTCTGCGACTTCAACCCCAAGTCCAGCAAGCAGGCTAAAGACGTGTCCCGCATGCGCTCCGTCCTCATCTCCCTGAAGCAGTCCCCGCTGGTCCGCTAGGCAGTCCGGGCGGCTCAAGGGCGTCATTCCATATCATTCTCATCTTACACCAAACCAAACGAGCGATATCCCAGCATCTGAATCCTGAAGACGAGGAGGATCACATCCCTCCTGTTCATATCTGAACGCCATGCACGGCCCTGTGGAGGGCTGTAGAGATTACCCTTCAAGAACCAGCTCGCCACGTCCTTCACCTGTGTTCACCTCTTTCACAGACCAATCGAAACCTCTTAATGCCGCTTTCATAAACACACAGAGATCTTGCCCGTTAGATCAACCAGAGGTCTCATGCTCTGTGGAGTCGTGTAACACTGCAGTGAGGACTGTGAGTGTGGGACATTAAAAAGGGAAGGGCTGATTGTTTGGGCCTCGAGCTACACTACAACCAGAAAACATGCCCCCCACCCCCCACCTACCCCCCCACCCAAACAATATCACTCTCACGATGCTGTACTCTTAACTCTCCGACCTGTAAATCTAAAGAATCCTCCTCTGACCTCCCGGGTTGGACTGATGTGTAACCATTGGTATTCCCCTCCCCCGATGCGCCACCTCATGTTCCTCGTATATAAAGAATTGATCCTCAGAGCTTTTCTTTATTCTTTTTTTTTTTAAGGACCAAACTTTAAAATCAAAACTCCAAATTCAGTGTGTGTACTTTGAGCTGTGTGCGTAGACCCCACGTGTGGCATATTGTGTAACATTTTCCGATCTATGCATTTCCTTTTGCCCCTCCCCCTCTCCAGTCAGGAAGTGAATCGAGTCCAGTAATTACAATAAACGTGACCGTCTGTGTGTGTGTTTGAACCTCGGCCGTGTGTGTATGTGCTCTATGCGTGTACCTATGTACATATACAAAAAGGCAATATATATACAGTATATAAAACATTAATGTCACTGAAACTAGACAGTTTTAAAGAGAGAGAGACATATTAGCCAGCTGTTGCTTGACCATCTGTGTTCGTTGTCCATTTGATTTCAATAGAAATAAAACCTCGATGAAAATCTTCCTCCTGTCGTTCTTCCACACCATCTCTCTTTTTGTTGGTTGGTCGGAGAATGTGACGGCACTCAGTCCACCTTCACACCGTGCGCGTCCTGGAGAGATGGTGATTTTTAAACGCCATCTTTTATCGAAGCTTTAAAAACATCTGTCCCCTGAAGGAGCGCCCGCTGGAGGTTTCCACGTCAGAATCCACAGGACTACTCGGTAAGAGTTTAATTTAAAGTAAATGAACAGAGCAAAAAGATGAAGCAGCAAACTCCTCTGACTGCACTGATGTTGGTCGAGGACTGAAGCATGTGCTGCTTCACCTCTTCACACTGTGAGCACCTTTTATTTCTGACCACTCGTTCTAAAGAGACGGTTTTTGCGTTCTTCTCGGCCAAAGGACTACTTTTGTGATTTTTTTTATTTTTTTTTGTGCAAGTATCTCCCGAGTGGCCGCAGTTTCTCACCATCCTGACATATTCAGGTGAAGTTAGAACATCATTTCTGAGACAATATTCTGGTTAGTTTAGACGTTACACTCTTATTAGTTAAGATGAAAATCACTCTGATGACAATGTTTGTGTACGATTTATTGTGGACTTTACACCAAAACGTACATGAAGCTGATGCAACAGGCCACTTGTCTGTGGTAACCAAAGACTAAAAATTACTGGACGAAGTCTGAGTGACATCACCCGTCTGTTCATGCAGGGGGCGCTGGAGTCCCATCGATGGCGGTCTCCATGCTGGAAATGCTGTCTCATCCTAACTTTCAGTCAACCTAACGACAGGCTGAGAGCTGGAGCTGAGGCGGGTTTTAAACCTCCTGACAAACCGTTAGACCGCGCCCGCCTGTCAATCAGGTCAGCTACACGCCTTATTGTCATTCCATCGATTGTCACACTGTGACATTCATTCATTTTTCAACACTGGAGGTTTGCCACTTGGTGTAAGCATCGAAAGTGATTAGCAAGAGTGCAGGAGATGGTTTGGGTTGCTTGGCAACAGCTCATTATCAGTTAAGATGTGAAACTACACGTAGTTGAGTTGGTGTTACGCAGAGCCAACAGGGGAAACTAGTCGTAGCATAAATGTTACCCTCCCCATACTCCCTCCCAATGATGAGACAAAAAACAAACAGTCCACAATAATTTATTTATTTTTCACTTCACACAAAACACTTAAAGTTCAGGGGGAGCAGCGGCCCAAAATAGTATACAAAAATTCTTCATCCAAAGAAAAAACCAAACTATCTTACCTCAAAAATAAAACAGAAAAGAAATTACAGACCGCTTACCTCCTACCCTGACGGAGAAACAAGAAAAAAAGATTCAGCCAAAGAAAACCAATACTCTCCCCTACAACCGAACCAGGACCGCTTAAAGACATCAGAATTATTAACCTCTTACAAAAACACACTACACTCAAATCAGTCTGCCTGACGCCGACATTCAACAATCTCTCTCTGCACGACGGCCTCGTTGGCAGGGAGGACGAGGGAGGCAATGTTTCATCCTCCACAGCTCCCTTTTAAAACCTGCATCCTCTGCTCTCCAACCACACACAGGCACGCAGCACCAGCTCCTGTCCAATCAACTGCTGGCGCACACTGTCAGCCTTTGTCCAATCACTGGCGGGTACCTGCAGCATGGCACACAGACAGACGCACCAACGAGGAAACGGCACAAATCCCCACAGAGGCAGATCAAGCTAATAAACACACGTCACATTACACAGACATGACTGTGGAGCTAACAATGTGCGTCTTTATGTGGATTACATAACTACTATAACAAAGTAATATCACACTCCTTTGTCTGAGTTGCTATGAGCGAATCACAGCAGTGCTCTCTCTCCCTCTTGTGCAGGGGCGTGTCCAGAGGGAAGGCCAGGGAGGCATGCCCCCTCCCCCCCTCATGAAATCTGATTGGCCACCCCGAAATCCAAATTTATGATTGGCTATTTTTCTAGTCAGTCAGGGACTTAAGTACACATCAACTATTCTGGCTGATCTCAACAGGCTGAAGTACTTCCAGGTGTGAATAAATATTTTGCTCTTTCCATAAAAATATCCAAGGAGACACATCGTCTAACATTGAAATGGACATAAATTCCAATAAATTAATATTTCTAAGTTTGACAGCGTGCAAGAGTTTGCATGCAATTTTCTAAATATTTGAAATTGTGACTTTACCCATCTTTGATTTTGAGTCCCTAAAGAATCAAGTTAAGAATATTTATATGTTGCCAAATTGTATAATGTGCTTATCATTAGGGTCTGGAAGTTCCTGGTTTGAATCCTTGTCTGACAGGAGCCTCTCTGTGTGGAGTCTGCATGTTCTCCCCGTGCATGTGTGGGTTCTCTCCGGGTACTCCGGCTTCCTCCCACAGTCTAAAGACATGCTCGTTACGTTAACCGGTGACTCTAAATTGTCCGTAGGTGTGAGTGTGTCTGGTTGTCTATATGTCAGCCCTGTGATTGGCTGGTGAACAGTCCAGGGTGTAACACCGCTCCAGCTCCAGCCCCTTTGCGACCCCAAACAGGAAAAAGCGGTATAGATAATGGATGGATGGACATATCATTAGTGGGGATATAAAGGGTAGAAAAACCCCAGTTGAAAAAGTCTGGACACGCCCCCGCTCAACGGTCGTATTTCAAGTCTTGCCACAAAGGTTTTAGGGACAGGAATGACTAACCTTCATCTTAAAGCCCACTCCCCATCACCTTCAAAATATAAATTAAAATACAAATAGGAAATGTACCAACACGATTTATAGCTAGCATTAGTAAGTGTCCTCCCTCGTCGCGTCACACACAGAGTGAGATCTGGCCCACACAATCCAAACCATTTCAACGAGCTGTATCACAAACTGTTAAAAAGGTGCCAACATCAGGTCAGATGTATAAAGTGCTGCCTTCAGGTGCTCCTCGGAAAACATCGTACTTACCAGTTGTGCAGTCGTAACGACAACATGCACGCGTTTAAGTTATCTCGCAGAATGCGACTGAGCTTCAAGTAAACGTTATCAATGTTAACATTCTCACCTGGCATGATTTAGAGCAGGGGTGGGCAACTGGCGACCCGGTGGCCACATGCGGCCCCCATCAACCCTCAACGTGGCCCTAAGGTATATTTTTACTCATCAACATGAAGAACACATGACAAATACTGCCATAAATCATGAAACCAGAAATATGTCCATAATAATATAAGATCAGTGGTATATATGTTGAGTTAAATTGAGACATAATTGATTGTTATTGTTTTTGTATGCTACAATTTGGCCCCCTGGCAGTGAGAATTATATGAAAGTGGCCCTTGCTGTGACCAAAGTTGCCCATCCCTGCTTTAGAGTTTCCCTTCTTTCTACAGCTCATAGATGCACCAACTGAAATGTGCAACTACTAAAATAAATGATAGCTGCTATGAACAATATATATATATATATATATATATATATATATATATATATATATATATATATTTTTTTTTTTACCATCTATTGTTGAAACGTCACAACTCAACTCGGCTAACTTTGAAATTTCCCGCTCGTAGATAATGACGACTTTGGAGGGCTGTTCATGAGCTCATAACGCAATAATACAGTAAACACGGGGGCGCCGGTAGCCTAGCAGGAGCCCTATGTGCGGGACGCTAGTTCGAGTCTAACCAAGCCTGCCCAATGAAATGGCTGGGCTCCTTACAGGCAGAGTGAGTGGACCCTCTGTAGCGATCAGTAGCGATAGCCTCCTGGCTAACAGTCATGTCCTCGGCCTCGATCCAATCAGCCTTTAGAGCCGACTGAAAAAAGTTTGTTATAAAGTTCTTGTTTTGGGGTCAAATGGGGTCAAATGTCCATGCCCAATTTATTTACTGCAGGTCCTGGTGTGGGTTTACAAAGTCGGACATTACTGATCTAACATTTAGGTCCAATGAGCCCGCCCATGACGTTAACTTTCCCCTTTTCCCCCCGTAAGGGCGGACTTGGTCCTCCTTTCCCGATGTCATTCCCCACTCTCTCTCTCTCTCTCTCTCTCTCTCTCTTTCTCTCTCTCTCGCCCTGATTTCCGACTCCACCCCCTGTCCTGTCTCTTTAATAAAGACATAGAAACCCCAAAAATAAACATTTAAAGAAAAATAATGAGAACTGTAAATACGATCTTTCCGAGGAGCGCATGAAGGCAGCGTTTGATTCTTACAGCTGTAAGAAGGGGAATTCTTGTGGACACCACAAAAGACATTCTATACGACTGTAACAGGGACAGCTGGTATAAACGAGCGAGAAGGAATAAGCCCCTCCCTTTCTTTAACAATAAAGATGATGCTTCAAATATACGGAGCCCCTCAAGAGGAAAACATTTTAAAGAATACGTTTCTGGTGCTCACGAGAAAATGCAGACGCAAAATGTTCTGGTGAGCGCCCAAAAGAAGGTATCTGGTCCTGATGTCCCCTTAGGGTCTTCGTACAAATAACGTACAAGCGATTCACTTTAATTTTGGACGAACCAACAACCGAACTTTAAAGTCACATAAAAACAAAACGTAATATCTCTAAATTGGCTTTTTTTTTTTTTTTAATTGATTTGTTTACAGCCCAGGCATCGAAGCATCCTCCTCCATTCACTTCTGTGGTGTAAATGAGCGACAGGTGTCATGGCCGCCCCCTTGATTGGCGTATCATTTGGGGTAAATTCATTTAGAAGCTAAGAAGCTAAGTCCAAACGTAGGCGGGTATTTTTTAAACATTTATTTTTCTGCATTTTTTGACCTCTCGTACACAAACGGCGTTATAGGTCACTGAAGACACTCTTTTAGGAAAATTCCTTCCAGAGTGAAGATGTTCAGAGACTCTTTTTTTTTTTAAGGTGTTTCTGTGTAGACGGAGAAAACAGAGTTTAGTTCTTGTAACGCCACACTGTGTGCCGGTTTCACCTCTGTGGGATGTCATCGTGCAACGCTGTCTCTTTAGTTTAAATGAGATTCGTGCGATGGCCGACGTAACCAAACTAGCGCTTGAGATAACGATGCTAACTGGACTTTTTAAAAGCTCACACACACACACACACACACACACACACACACACACACACACACACACACACACACAGTTACTCTCCCGCTATGTTGACGAGTAAAGACGCCTAAATGGACGACTTTTTAAAATGAAACGGTCTTTGCAGAGGGATGGCAAGAAAATGGTCGCATGTCAAGGATGAAGGTGTTTTAGAGAATTAGGTGTGTGTGGACGTGATTATATTTTTAGACGGAGGAGGAAACCTCTGTTTTAAAAAAATACCCTCCTGCGTGTGGACGAGGCCGAAGCATCTCTTAACTCCTCTTGACCTGATTTACTAAAAAATTGTTAAGAGATCGTTTCTAACGTTCAAATCACCATGACTGTGATCCTGATTCTGTTAGACCAAGAAAAGCAACTTCCATTACGTGTTAGCATCAAGCTAACAAGCTAAGATGTGTGAGATCTGGAGAATAACGCACAAACTGCCACAGAGTTGTTCCTGCTTTAAAATATTGAGCGCGTGGCGCCGTCATGATAGTTTCCCTTAGACATGCTTATGTATCTGAGCACTGCAGGGTCTTTTTTTCTAAAAAGCTGTGCAGTCCTCTTGTACGTAGCTCTGTTTAGGAAATGAGGACTTAAAATCTTCAATATATCCTCCTTGTTGCATAGTCTAACACCATGCTGGCTGCTCCGAGTAAAGCGGGCTCCTCCAAGTGAGAGACGACCACCTTGATGTTCTGGGCCGAGACGAGGGCTTTCTCCAAGATGATGTTCTGCACCGGGGCCTGGTAGTAAGAGGCCAAGATCCCTGACAGAATCACCATAGAGGGGTTCATCATGTGGAGGATGTTCACGATGCCCATACCCAACGCTGTGGAGGCTGGAGAGAGGAAGAGGAAGACGGGGAGAAGTTAGATTTGCTCCTGTTTTAATAGCAAAAGTAGACACATTCCACTTCCGTAAGTTCAGTGTGTGTGTGTGTGTGTGTGTGTTCTCACCTTTGTTGAGAACAGCCTCAGCTTTGGAGTTCCCCTGTTTAGCAGCACTGAACAGGTGAAGAGCCGTGATTGGCTCAGCCAGCTTCAAATCCCTCCCCTCCACCTTCAGCTGCTCCTCTGACAGACACACACGATAAGAACAGATTAATTATTAATGAGACCTTTGGTATGAAAATAAAGGTTAGAGATTTGGAGAGGGAGGGGGGGCGGTTGAAGCATAGTGCCTGATGCTATGATGGGAGTTTTTTGCCCCGCCCATTTGCTCAAGGTGAATCATCTTCTGCATTCACAGCTCATCCTGATTAGTGCAGAGTGGCAGCAAAAACTCAGAGTGAAGTCGGGGTCAAACATGGAACACACAAGTGCAGCTCACGTGTGAAAAACACTGTAATAGATGTTTTTCTTTCTCGCTCCCTCAGGACTTTTTCACACTTCACCTACTGCACGCTCCAAACATGTCCTTTCTCCCCGGCAAGGTCGACCCGCCTCCCCCCATGTTACTTTGATCCAGACTGTCACCACCTTTGGCCCCTTTTTCTTGGCAGCCTTGGTTTTTTTCTTTTTCATGCAGACTCGTCTTTCCTCTCATGCAAACCAGAGATTCACATTGTTCTCAGAAAGGGTAAATGGACTTCAGCTTGTTCATTCCTTTTCTAGTCTTCTGACAACTCAAAGCTCTTTTACACCGCAGGTCACACCTACACATTCACACACTGATGGTAGAGGCTGCTGTGTGAAGAGTCCATCAGTATTTACTCATCCATTCATACACCGCCAACGAAGCAGAAGGAGCAACTTGGGGTTAAGTGTCTTGCCAGAGGACACATCGGACATGGGGCTGCAGGAGCTGGGGATCGAACCCCTGACCTTCCAGTTAGGAGACAACCAGGGCCGACCCAAAAGGATGTAACATATCTCTTAAGCCCCTTTTTAAAGTTTTAAAATCTGACCTGATTTTGAAATCTGGTAGCATCACACACATCAGGAGAATCTAAACCAATATTCTTCTCTATGGCGTCATCATGCCATCATTTCATCACAGACTACAGGACTTCATTAAGATTATCATGAAGGAGTGCATCACCTCATGTGGCCTCAAGAAAAACAAAACAAAAGTTTGGGTCAAGAAAAGTCTGGAGGGATGTGGACAACATGGATTCTTCAGCGAGAGCTGGAGGTCAGACTTTAAATGTCAGATGTATCTCAGACGTCCAGCGAACCTGTACCGGTTGCCATTTGCCGCCAGTCACCATAACTACTGTCCTCCATGTTCTCTCAGGTTTTTGTAGTCACACACAACTTCCCTCAAACCCTTTAATGATGTTTAACGGTTACAATTTTTAAATACTAAATATCCAACATGTTTGATAAAAATCAGGGCGGCCTCGATGCTCTCTGAGCAGATCGAGGACGTAAATATTGGATCTTTTTTTTTTTTGTGCCTTTATTTGAGAGATAAGATGATAGAGTCGCAAATCAGAGAGAGAGAGAGAGAGAGAGTGGGGAACGACATGCGGGAAAGGAGCTGGGCTCGAACCTGGGCCGCCCGCCTGGAGGCCTACAGCCTCCATACATGTGGCGTGCGCACTGACCACTGTGCCACCAGCGCCCCTTTAATATTGGATCTTTATACCGCTCACACTACAAAAATATTTTTGGGAAGATAATCAATTCCGAGCAGCCTCGAGTCGGGAACACCCCGTAACTGTTTGAAAGGGGAAATCAAACTCAAATCAGCCCCATTGTCCTGCAGTCTGAGTCAGGCTTTAGACTCAATACATGATATATAAAAACACAGTAGTGCTGATTGTTCCCAGAACACATTCTCCCACTACATTGGTAAAATCTTAAATCAGGGATAGTCTTGATAAAAACAGACGTCTCACCATCGTGCAGCCTTTTGGCCTCTCTCTGCAGAGCCATGCTGGACGCGAAGGCCTCCACACATCCTCTGCTGCCACAGGAACATTCGGGGCCGTCCAGTGAGACCACGATGTGACCCAGCTCTGCAGCGCAGAACGTACTGCCGTGGACCAGCTCGTTCTGATGGATGATCCCTCCTCCAATACCTGCACACACACAGAAAGCAGATACTCAGACACTTCTCAGACCGTCAGAGCAAATACAAAAGTGCTTCATGAGTAACTGAAAGAAGTCAGGACACTCTGCTTCTCAGTGCCTTCCAAATAAGGTCACGATTAAAGCCACTTTCAGAATGAACTCCACTGCAGATGAAAGACTAAATAACTGGATCAATGAAATCCCTCACCTGTTCCTGTGATGACGGTGACAAAGTTCTCCACCCCCTTGCCTTGACCAAACTTCTTCTCAGCCAGAGCGGCACAGTTGCCGTCGTTGTCGACCCAGACAGGAAGGTGCAGAGCGTCTGAGATGGGTGTTCTCAGGTCCACCGAGGACCACTCCTGGATCAGCTTGGTGGAGTGAAGCACTACGCCCTCCTGTGGGTTCACCCGCCCGCCTGTGGACACACCTGAAGAAGTAGAGGAAGAGCTTTTAGATTACAGCTTCACCATGCGTTTGTTATTTGAATGTGAGCGTGAGTTTCTCTTTTCTTACCAACACCCAGTAATCTACAGTTGAGGCCGACAGCGTCTCGAGTGGCATCTGCACAGAGCTTTAATAAGAGCTTCATCCTGGCCTGGAAGGTCTTTGGATTGGGCTGCACGTACTTTTTCAAGATCTTACCCTGAACAGAGAGGGAGGAAGTGAGGGGATCATCATCACACAGAGGGGCGCAGTGGGACTCCAACGTTAATTTAAGGACTGACAACAACCGCACATTCATTAATTATGACTTTTGTTTTACAGCTTCAATGAGAAACTCTTGAAAAGGAAACGAGGATCTGATGTCTTTACTCTCGGGGGTTGGGGGGGGGGCAGCTTGAGGATACATTTTGGTGCTCTTAAAGCCGTCTTTGCAGATTACCTTCTGACAGACGATGGCCACTCTGAGGTTGGTCCCTCCCAGGTCGACAGCCAGAGCCGTCTGCGTCTCCAGGATGTGGTCGATGTCCTGGGAGATGGATTCTTTCACGGGGGGGAAACAGAACGTCTTCTGGAGGGGCTCGTCCAGGTTGATGGTTCGCAAAAACTTCAGAATCCGAGACACTGAGTTGCCGTCACCATAAACTTTGGAGCTGATGGGAAACACAAACACACTCTGGTTTATTTTGTTCTTCGACTTTTTTTAAAAAAGAAAAGAAAATTATGCCAAAAAGTTAAGCAATATTTGATCCCATGCCGATGGTACGATTGTGCAATTGGACGATTATTTTCCAAAACAAAACAAGGTGGTACAAACCCGGACCAACCAGCTGAACAGGATTATAGAAGTGCATAAAGTACTGACTCGCTGATTATCTTTAATTTTAAATGGTGATATACATTCTTCACCCGTTACTTAATAATGTCCAGTTGTTTAAAGATTTATTTGAGACTTATTTGAGATTGGACAGTGCATGAAGAGGAAATGCAGAATGCTGCAGGGCTGCCAGAGGAGGGCTGCTCTCCAGAGCTGGGAGAAGAGAGTGTATGTTAGAGGTTTGAGCGGCTCACGGCAAGGCTTGAAAACCTTATCGTAAAGTTCTTGGTTTCATATCGGGGGAACTAGCCACTTAGCGCCTTCTGCAGACTCATCCTGGTATTACACCAAGGTTTACGTCATGATCTGAAACTTTGCCAACGTGAGAATGCTCTAGAGAGGATAAAAAGGATAAAGACAGAGGCAGCACACAGGTCTTACCAGGGGTATCTCTTTCCAAACTGCAGCTCCAGAGCGTGGTAGATCTTATTCTGAGAGTCGGCATCTCTCACATGAAGAACATTTTCACCTGGCACAGAGGGAAATGTCATGAACACAGGAATAATGCATGCTTTATAATAAAGATAAATTATTAATAAATGTTCATCACAAGGAAATAGATTTTAACAAATTCACAGCATTCTGGGAATTTTCCTTCATAACCAGGAAAGTTTGGTTTTATTTGATGTTTTCACCATTTGTTCATGTTGTATTTATCTTTAACATTATTTCTGGTTAACATTTGGAGGTATGCATGTAAGGGGCCCGTGGCATTTTTACAAACACCCTCTATATGGGTTACATACTGAGTCTGATGTCTCTATGAGAACGTCACCCACAACATTTTAATGAGTCGCTAAAGATAAAAGATCAACATTTATAAAAGTTGTAAAAAAGTTTAAAGTTTAGTAAAAGTATAATTTATGCTACCATGAATGATGTCGTTTAAACTTTTAGTCCGATTGTTTTTGTCCCATGGGGCACCCTTTCATATCAGGACTTCCTGGACTACTTTTATTTTGTATTATCACCTGCCAAACTTAAGAGAACACTTAAGATTACTCATCAGAGCCTTGCCGCACTCTCTCCATCCATCGTAAATCAAAGTAATGACCTGTCAAGTTTACTTTCTGACGTGGGCGAGCCTTAAAGACCTTTGACTCTAAAAGAAACAGCTTCATAAATATATAAAGAAGAGAGACAACAGGAGTGCTTCTGGTATCCCTCAAACCCCGGTGCTCATGGAAGAGGAGACTTTTAAAAAGTGGAGGAAAACTTGAGACCAAAAGCATAAATGATCCAGGTCCAGGACTCAGAACATAAAAGTCCTTTAACTCATAGGGCTAGAAAGATTTAAAATACACTAACTCTGGTGACACCTGTGGTTACTGCAGAGAGTTTCACCTGTCGATAAGGAGCTGCAGAATTTTCCCGATCGCTTCCTGGTACGTTTCAGGATGTCAGTGGTCCAGTTTGATACACTGCGCTATACTGGAACCACAGATTAAAAAGAAGAACACCAATTTCTGCAAAGCAATTGATCCTCAACAGCAGCTGGCAGTATGTTGGAGGTAGGGACACTGAAGAAATACACACATGCACGCACGCACGCACACACACACACACACACACACACACACACACACGCACACACACGCACACACACACACACACGCACACACATACACACACCGGGATGGATGCGAAAAAACATGAAATCAAAGCCGTTTATGACGGGACGAGTCAGCGTACTAACATGTTTGGCACAACGTGAGATTGTATTTTATTTTTTATTTTTTTAAATGTGCCGACGACAGAGACTTGACTGTGTGCAAAGAGCTTTCCTCAAGACGACAGATCTACTCTAAATCTCTCAGATGTTCTGCTCCATGTTATAAATCTTAAACTCTTTATGGATCATTTTGAGGAGGAATGCTCACACTGATTTTTGCAGGTGTTGAAAGAGTCTTTGCACCTTCTCTAAAATCTAGCACAGCATAACTGACATTGTTCATTTCCAACCCAAGCGGCATATTTCCCCCGTTTGCACCCCGGCCTGCTCACAATGATCCAAACATGTCCTATCTCCCCGGCAAGGACGACCTGCCTCCCTTAACAGTTGAATGATACCAACTCTCCAGATTTGTGGAGGTTTAATGAAGCAACTAGGCTCATGTTTTCATGTGCTATTTTGAAGCAGACTGTAGCCTTGGTTTTGCCCTTTGATGGTGCAGGCTTGCCAAATCCACTCAAATAGTCAATCATCCCATTTGCACTTTAGAACAGATTTGGCACCATTCATCAATGATGTTTCAAAAAGTCTGATTAAGTTTACAAAGAACCTAACTCAAACACACACATTCAATCTTTTCATTTCCTTTTGCTTTGTCAGTTAGAAAATCAGGACTACGACTATGGCATTGGCAGTAACTACAGATGTGTTTTTTCTGTCACACCTACCCGTTTCTCTGCCAGTTTGTCGTGACCCCAGGTTGATGACAGGTGTGCCAAAGGCCCCGGCCTCTCGTACCCCGCAGCTGCTGTTTCCGATCATGCAGCCGGCGTGGCACACCAGCTGGATGAACTGCTCGAAGGGAATGTGCTTCACTGCCCGAAAGTTTGGGTGCTTCTCGATGCCCTTCTTTCGCATCACGCGCACCATCCCCTTACTTCCTGTTTTCATAAAAAAAAACGCCAGGACACAGATGCATCGATAAAGTTTCAAGCAAACCAAAGTCTAGCATCCGGCAGGCAGAGTCAGTGGCATCTTTTAAATCACTTCTTAAAACTCACTTTTATAGACTTACTTTTATGTGATTTCTCCTTTAAAGATCTATCCCTTTCTTTTATTGATTTTATTTATTTTAACCTTTTCATCTTTCTCTTCTTTAAACATTTTAGCCTTTAAATGTATCCCTTCCTGTATTCATTTTACTGCTCTTAGTCTTTTTAAATTCCTACTCCTTTTATCCTTTAACTCTTCAGCTCTCTGTTGCTTTATTCATTTAACCAATCTCCTGTTTATCCCTTCTTTTTATCTTCATTCTGTGTTTACAGCCTGTGATGTGATGTCGTCCCACTCTCCCTCAATTTTAATTTTGTTCTCTCCTGGTTGATTCTAAACTAATTTTCCTTCATTGTATTGAACTGTGTCTCCATTCCTGCCTGTTGAATCTTTATTATTCCTGTTATTTGCATTTATACAACTTTGCCCTCTCTGTTTGGCCCCTCTGTTGATCTCTGTTCTGTTGTCGTGTTGCTGTATTTGCTTTGTCTGTCACAGCACTGTAAACATTTGTTTTTAAAGGTGCTATATAAATAAAGCTATTATTATTATTATTATTATTATCCCAAAATGTCTTAACCTTTGTGATTCTAGAAAACAGAAAGACACTGATGAAGCAGCAAGGGTACAAACCTGCATCAATGTTGGGGAAGAGGATGAGGGTCTTTTTGTTAAAGGAGATCAGAGCGTCCAGCATCAGACCATAGATCTTGATGGAGTGCTGGATGTCAGTGGTAACTGGATGCTGTAAAGCCACTATGTAGTCATGATCCTGCACGTTGTCCCCTGCAACATGAACACAGTTAACACAGGTATAACTCAAATGTCTCACATGATGTTTCTTTGTCTCCACGTACCCAGCCAGCTCTTGATCACATCCATGTAGTCCTCTCGACGACTAGTGGACAGCAGCTTGTCATATGAAGGGCAGCCGGCCAGCAGGATGTGAGAGTGGTCCTCACACATGGCGATGAGGTGCTGCTCTGCCGTGCGTGTGCAGCAGGCGTGGTAATGGGCCAGTTTACTGATGGCATGGCGGATGGAGTCATCGATCGTACCGCTCACCTGGAAGAAAGAGCAACGGAGGAAAGTTTGTTAAAAAAAAAGTAGAGTCAAGATTTTATAAACATCTATATCATCTACATTTCATCTACAGAGAGATATCCCCCTGTACACTGTAAAAAGTACAACACTATAGTTATGATATATCACTAAGTCAACCATCTCATGTACGAGCGCTGCCTCCTCACCTCTCCTCCCTCCAGGTGAAGTATTCTAATGTTCATCAGCGCTGCAGCGGTTGCCAGAGCCAGCGCGTCAAAGCGGTCGCCGTGGACGACCAGGATGTCAGGGCGCAGCCTCTGTAGGACATCAGGGAGTTTGACAAGTGCCAGACCAACGCTCTCCACCATGGCTGCCTCATCCTCTCCTCTCACAATGGTGTGAAGCTTGGAGCTGATGTCAAAGTCATCCTGCTCGATCATACGAATCGTGCTGCTGCAGATGTTGAATAAATTGTAGTTTGCACTATTAATGCAGACCCAGTGTGCAGTGCCAACCATACAGTGCTTCACTGTTCTGCAACAAGCTTTAAGGAGGATGCTACTGTGCCCGCTGGTCTTACCCGTAGTCATCGATGAGGTGAGAGCCGAGCACCACGACTTCCAGTTCAAACTCGTCGGGGTGGGATTTGATCCCACACATGATGGGTGCCAGCTTGGAGTAGTCGGCTCTGTTGCATGTGGCCACACACACCCTCAACTTCCTCTGACACTTCATCAAACAGAGGTGTAACCATCACACACACACACACACACACACACACACACACACACACACACACACACACACACACACACACACACACACACACACACACACACACACACACACACACACACACACACACACACACACAGATCATTTGTTGGTTTTAATTTTTTAGCTCAGCACATAAAAACACTCTCCTCTTCCCTCTGTAGGAATATTAACTTCTCCACACGACTCTGGGCTTTAACTACAGGCTTCTTAAAAATGTTTTTGATTTCCACAAGTATCTTAAGACACTCAGTCCTACCTGATTCTGCTCATCCATGTTCTTCCTCTCCATCCTGTCTCTGCTTCTTTGCATTCTCAGATAGTAGAGCTCCTGCAAAACAAGGGAGGAAAACACAGAGTGAGATCCAGAGACGTTTTTTGAAGAGCTTTTTAAGATCCTTTTATTTCAGTACAAACCCGCTCACAGGTCATACTCACTTGGGCCTTCCAATCATTCAGATGCTGTTGCATGAAAACACAACAAAGCTACACTAAAAATGGTTTGTATTCACAGGGAACAACATATACTAATGTACTCTTCAAGGACAGGAAACATGCTGCAGTGCTTTGCATGACAAGGCAAATGTCACACTCACACCTGGTTCACTCTGGTAACATGACAGAAGGAAGCTGGTCATGATCGAGGATGTTTGAGGATGTTTTAATTACCATCTGGTTTCTCCAGTTAGGGGGCCACTCCTTGGTCAAATACACGTGAAGGAACTTTTTATTATTTGCCTTGTTTCTGGCTAAATAAAGTTGCTGTCTTTCTGTGTTCTGCTGAGCAAAGACAAGCCCCAAATTCCTCACAAAGTATCTGACTATCTGATCATTGTCATTGAACCCCCCTACCTATAAACCCCCTCTATTTCAGCCCAGCTCAGAACAGGCTGTTTATGTGTCTGTACCTTTAAATATGTAAATGAGCTGTGTCTGGCCACACCCCCTCTCTGGAAGGGCTCGGGTGGCTCGGTCTTTCTCGCTCCATGACCTATTGTTTACGGTGAGAAGGCAGACTCAGAGGGCAGAACAAACACCTAGCTGTGGGAGTGTCACCCACCTGGGGGAGGGGTTACTACCCTTTGTGATGTCATGAAGGGAAAATCTCCAAACTGCCTGTTTGAGCACACATTTTCTGAAAAGTGGAGCAGGGGAAAGACAGAGTGGATGGATTTTTCTTATTATTGGGGGGTTTGTAGACAGACTAGAGACACATATTAGTGTTAGAGAAACACGGTGAAGTGGATTTAGCAGAATATGTGAGCCTTAAAGAACAAATCAATATCAGCATCCTACATGTAGAATATAACATCATCTGCATATAAAGATTTCTAATTGAATCATAAGATAAAAAAGTTGTTGGATCCTTCATAGACAATATAATTATCAAAATGTTTCTTAATATTCTGCTGATGATTCTCATCAAGCTGAGTAAGTAAGTATATCAGGTACACCGCCCAACATTTCCAGCAAAGAGCACACAAAAAGATTATTTCTTAGCAGTTTAAAATGCAAATCACTACCCTATTCTAACTTTACCATGTGACTATTTGAATTAACCTCAGACAATGGCACCTTTGGGCGGCTGAAGAGATGATTGATGCTGCCATTCACACGAGAACAGAACAAGGATTAACTTAATTTATAACAAAATTTAACATTTCAATCAGTCACTGACCCAAAAATAAAACAACTAATCCAGTAAGACTCAAGTCAACATTTGAACATTGTCTGGGACACATGAAAACTGTTTGTCATAAACAGGTTGAACCAGATTCCCAAGGACCATGAAAGCAGGAGAATGGTATGAGATCTGGGGACATTGCAGATAAAAATCAAAAACACTTTGGCAACCCTTGCATGCTTTAAAGCTGAATGTGTGACTGTGTAGGCTAAGCAGGAGCAAATATCCTGAAAGACTTTGAGATTTAAAGGATAACGACTTTTCATGTTTGAGGTGTTTGTTCAGCATCTGAAACTTTTATAAGTCTCCTTCCAAAAAGTCACCTGGTTACTAAACTGTCAAAACAAATTATGTTGCTGGTTTGAATAAGTCCCTGTTGGACCAAGTCATGTGTTAGGGACGCCTCCAACACCTCTGTGTCGGTCAAAAATAAAATAAAGGTTTGAAAACGAGTCCAGGGATTAAACTCAATGTGAAATTGCAAGAGTCTGCAGTTCATCAAGTGTCCACTTGGGGCAGGCTGCAGAATCCCCGGAAGTCCCATGATCCAAAAATATTTTTTACAGCATTAATCAACATGTTTATCAGTATAAAGAGTTTGCTTTTTTGACACACACTGTACAGAGTTCAGATTTTTATATCTTGTACATTTTTACTTCATTAAGCCAAAAAGTGTTTTATAAGTTTGCTTTATAAGTGGCTTGAGGCTCACCTCAGCTTTTTGTATGTTTCTAAGTTGATCAAAGTTTGGTTGAGTAAGCAATTCCAATAAGGCAAGCGTCATCATTAGGCTTAAAAACTCCACTTCAGAAACCTTTTAATGAGCTCACTGAGACCAGGGGTGATATGTAAATAACAGGAGGCCCACTCCAAACATTGAGAGAAGAGAGTGTAGTCAAAATTAGTAAACATAAATCAATTATATAGTGCGTTTCAGGGGGTGGTAATCTGTCAACAGTTTTGAGCATTCATTAAAAAAAGGTTCCAAGTTGGATTTTTTCATCTCTTTTTCCTGGCCGAGGGTCGCAGGCCGGATGGAAGTGAATGTAAGTCCTTAAACTTTAGCCAAGCAGGTAAACGGAGGCGTCCATATTATTTGTTTTCTCAAGTTCCCCCCTCGGATTGGACAGCTGACGCCTTCTGTCATGTTCTCGTTATTTCTGGTAAACTCTACTGACACATCACTGTTCAGGAAAGCCAACTCAATCTGCACTGTTTCACACTTGACATGCGACATTCTCAACAGTCACCTGACATCACTTCCTTCTAATTAGAGGTCTATTTAAGCTGCAGGATTTCCGTTCTCTCCTGCTCTGACCTGCACCCATACTGCACTCTTGCTCAGCCCCACCACCACTCCAGCATCCACCTGTAGACTCCGACTGGGGGGTTAAAGATATCATCCCATCACTCCTCAAACCTCCAGGCTCCTGAGGTCGGAGCCTGGACGCCAAACAAAAACTGTGTTCTGCTGCAAGAAATGTTTTAAACGATACAAATGTGAGCTCTCTGACTGAGCTACAGATGTGCAACCATCGCTCCTGCCCTTTAGCTAACGGAGTGAGCGACATCACAACAGTAGTGTCACAGACTTTAGAGATGCTAAGAAACTTTTATCATCTCCTAACTTTAGAAACTATTTCACCTAAGTTACAAAGATAGATAGATAGATAGACAGATAGATAGAAGTGAAAATTACACGTTCGTGATGCTGATTATGTTAGCCAGTTAATAGACAATTACCATTATGTGTTAGCTAACAAACTGAGATGCACATCCTGGCCCATCTGTGCAACGTTCATGTTTTTACAGGGGGTTGTTCGACATCTGTGCCTGGGTCCTTTTTTATTTCCTGGCTGTAAAAGCTATGACATTAAGCAACGAGCTGTCCAAATATTTACAGATTAAGTTGACGTCATCTCTTTAATCTACAGTGTTTATTTAAGTGGTCACTAGTGAACAGCTGCCACTTCTCACACCAGAAAAGAGTCATAAGTAGAGCTGTCAGCATTAACTAGTTAATCACGATTAACCTCATGATATTTTGTCCCTTCAGGCTCACCGTAGATAGTCATCCTCAGTGTCTCCCTGTAGTCTCAGTGATGTAAAAGAAGGACACTGCTGCATCTTTGAATGTCTCATTTCACTTTAACAAACTCTCAGACAGTTCAGCTGACGAGTCCAAAGTAATATCCATCTTATGACATCACACATTGACCTTATGACATCACACATTGACCTTTGTTACAGTTCCTTTGAGCTGTTTGACTTCAGTTTGGGATCCCTAACCACTTCCTGTTTCTGTGCTGAACTTCATGTCCTAACCTTCCATCTACCAGAAGGGCCTTTCAAAATAAAAGCAAACAGCAAGTAGAGTACTCCCAGATTAAGACAGGACAACATTTCAAAATGAATGCATAATTGAATGCAAATAGCAAGTAAAGTACTCTCAGCTTGAGACAGAATCCATTTTCAAAATAAAAGCATGGTTCAATTCAAACAGCAAGTAAAGTACTCTCATCTTAAAACAGAACACAATTTCAAAATAAAAGCATGGTTCATTTCAAACAGTAAATAAAGTACTCTCAGTTTAAGACAGAACAAAATTTCAAAATAAAATTATGGTTCAATTCAAACCGCAAGAAAAATACTGTACAGTACATCAATTCAAAACAAAAGCCTAACAATTTTTACGTGCAAAATAATAGAATTTCAAACTTTTTTTTAGGCCTACATATTCTTAGATTTGGTGGTGATCTTAGTAATGATCAAAATTCACAGAAAAGTCATGACAGTGAGGCTGCCTTAATTTTCTATGGAAAAAATAAAAATAAAAAAATAAGTCAGGTGTTGTGGACCAAAACCTGCGACTTCACCTGAATCTCATTTAACACCATTTGACTTCTACTCAAGCATCACCACACAGCATCAGCAGCCAGAGGGAATAACCCAACCACAGACGAAGACAGAGGTAGATGACAGACAGATAAACAGACACCGTGAGACAGAAAGGAAGCAAGATGAATGGATAAAGAGAATTAATGTGACTCACTTTAGCGTTTATGAATAAGAAAGCCGTACGTTTTTCTTTCCAACACTTCGCAGATTCTCATCAATCTAGCTTTAGGACAATCCTTTTTTTTTTTTTAAATCTCTTTATTGCTTTCTTTCGGCAGTGAGAGACTGGCATGCAACAGCCAGCAGGCAGGGTGGAGGAGAGAAGGAATAGAGGAGAGTAGAGTATGCATAACCATACGGCTGGAGGAGGGGAGGGGCCGTATGAGGTCACACAGTTGGGTTGGGTTGGTTAGAGGCTTGTGGTTGGTTGAATTAAAGCCATAAAAAAATCCAATGCGATGTGTTGACATCAAGACTAAAACTTTAAGTGTGTCTTCACCCACAGGTTGGAGCTGGGTGTGAAGAAACTCAGGAAATAATCTCACTGTATGCATGAAGAATAGCTGCAAGAGTTTTTAACACCACCCTCCTGATGTTGCATCCCTTCATTTTTCATATTGACAATATGAGGTAATGCAGGGCAGCAGTGGTTAGAGCTGTAGCCTCAAAGCGTGGAGGTTCCTGGTTTGAATCCCCATCTGACAGGAGCCTCTCAGTGTGGAGTCTGCATGATCTCCTCGTGCATGTGTGGGTTCTCTCCGGGTACTCCTGCTTCCTCCCACAGTCCAAAGACATGCTCGTTAGGTTAACTGGTAACTCTAAATTACCCGTAGGTGTGAATGAGTGTGGCTGGATGTCTGTGTCTATATGTCAGCTCTGGGATCGACTGGCGGCAGGAGCTCAGTCTGTAGGGACTTGGGTTGGGAACCGGAGGGTCGTCGGTTTAGGTCCCGGCACGGACCAGTTCCAGAAATTGTTCTGGTAGCTGGAGAGGTACTGCACTTCCTGAGCACTGCCGAGGTGCCTTGCCCAAACCCCAAAACTGCTCTGGAGCGCTCGCTGTGGGCAGCCCCCTCACTCTAAGACCTCTCCATTAATGCTCCATAGTTCCATAGGATCCTGTTTGTGCATGTGTGTGTATTTCAGCCTGTGTGTTCATGTTCATTAAACAGATAGTCTCTTGATTTGCCAGGTTTCACTGAGAAAAGCAATCTACTCATTACTCCTAAATTGTCAGCGACATCAAACAGGCTTTCTGGATTTTTTTCTGAAACAAAAAAATATATATATTCTGTTTCTCGCCCAATGACAGCTGGCTCCTGAACAGGAAAAGTTGTAATAATAATGGATGGATGGATGCAGTTCCCTTCCTTATCCGTACATTTTGAATAATTTGTCACTTGGATTTGTTTCCTTTTTCTTCTGTTTTGCTGCAGTTTGTAAAGTTTTCCTCCTGCTGAACCTGGAAATTAATCCAGTGAAGGTTCGAGAGAAAATGAGCTGGTGGAAGTTCACATGAAATCATCCTGCAGGACAAGATTATTATATAAAGAGAGAGAGAGCTGCATTGTGTGAAAAGAATTCAGAGGAGTTAAACAATGAATGGGAATAACCTGGGAAGAATCTGAGACAAGAGGTTTGATGAAGAGGAGGGGAAAAGTGTTTACAGAAAAGATAATCGAGGACGAACCGGTCTGACTGGATCGTTAAAGGATGACACACGATGCAGGGCGCTAATCCCAGGAGGGTTTGTTGGTGTTTAAAATCTAATAACAGGTATCTCGTGATATTAAGGTGTGGATTAGAGTATCTAATTTCAGCAAATCATCGAATGTGAAATGTTTTTTTTTCTGCTTTTAATCACCACAGCAGCACGTCTTCATGATTTAACTTGTTGCTGCTCGTCTCTAAGGACGCATCAGGACATTCTGCTTAAACAGGTTGTGAATATTTCACTGACAAGTTTCAAACTTGAATCAAGTCAAACAGGAGTGACACAATAGTGAGGTACTTATTTGATCTCTACGACGATTGACGTAGGCAGCTTTGAAAAGTGAATTTTACATGTTTCCTTTTTATGCAAAGTGAACAAAATCACCTTTTCAACAAAGTCACTTGGGACCTGGGATGAGGTAGAGCTAGGACAGAGTACATATTAGCCCATCAAGGGCGTGTCCAGAGTAAAGGCCAGGGGTGGCATGTGCCCCCCTAAAGCTCTTATTGGCCACCCAAGGTCCCACCTGAATTTTCAGAATCTATAATTGGCTATTTGCCAAATCAATTATTTTGGCTCTTTTCAACAGGCTAATTCTTGTACTGTCAGTTGTAGTTAAATACTCTTTCCATAACATTTCCAAGGAGAAACTCCTGCTTTCCAGAGTTTTCATGAAATCTTCTAAGTGCTTTAAATTGTGACTTTGCACATCTTTGTTTGAGTCCCTAAAGAATCAAGCTAAGAAGATTTATGTTGCCAAATGTTATTTATGGGGATGAAAAGGGTTTAAAAAATTACAGGACAGGGCATGCTTTATAGCGTGGTAGAAATAAAAAAGGTTAAACTTTCCTATTTCAAAATGTTGCAAAGCTGTCACTGTGCAGAGCAGGTGTGTCTATGTGGAGATTTCATAATTACACAAAACTCCTGAAAACTTCCTGAACTTTTTACTGTGAGCGGCATGTGTGAACGCAGACACATTTTTCACTCTGACTTTACTCTGATTTTTTCCTGCAAGTCCAGAAGTACATTTTCCACGTGAAATCGGGGTGATCCGATGTGAGAACGTCTGGGGACGTATTCAGAGCCAGGAGTGCACATGTGAGAAGGCGTAAGTGACTGGTTTAAAAAATCATGCACTTCCGTTCTTGGAAACAAACCTGACGCTGGTGTGATAGTACCTGTTTTGGTCCAGAAGGGGGCTCAGGGCTGAGGATCAGGCTCAGCTTCTGGTGAATTTTCTGACTTTCAGATCGTCTGGGCACTAAACAAGGACATGGAGGCGCTGTTGTCTAGGGAACAACAGACGTGGAAAATTACAGCTGAGGCCGAATGACATTGAAAGAAGCCTTGATGTATTTGTGTGTCAAAATAACCAGTTAAACTGGAATCTGGATTCAAATCTTCATTCAGCTGTCCAAACTGAGGTGTAGTCATCTCCCTCTCTGAACACAGGATACTAGAATGTATAAAACACGACGTATCGTCTCAGTGTTGTCATGCACTTGTGTCTGAGGTGTAGTTTAGAAGGCTAATGATGGCAGTTGCTTTTTTGGAAATGATGTCTCCAAAGAGCTTTCCGACAAAAGAAACAGACT
The DNA here is from genome assembly GCF_963930695.1 of Labrus bergylta. Lineage (NCBI taxonomy): Eukaryota > Metazoa > Chordata > Actinopteri > Labriformes > Labridae > Labrus > Labrus bergylta. The sequence continues at coordinate 12,772,623 of NC_089195.1, read as the reverse complement.
AAGAGGTGGAGAGGAGGCGGGACTTTTCACGTTTTTCACTGTTCACGTAAAGGGATTTCTAACATGCAGAAAACTCCTGAAAAATTCCTGATATTTGCAGGAGGAGCTGCATGTGTAAACGTAAACAGCCACATTTTTGATCAGACTTCACCCGGAGTTTCTCCTCCAGCCTCCTCATATTTATTCTGCAGAAAGTCAGAGTGAGCTGACGTGAGAACGCAGCAGGATATAATCAGGAGAATTCACCTGGAGGAAATCCTCAGGGCAAGTCAGGATGTGGGAGAGTTTAGGCTCACTATAACGGCCGCTTCATGAACATGAAACACATTTCTGCTGCTGTTTGAAACACACCTGGTACTCCCAAACTGTCGGACATTTCTTTCCTAAGAAGAGCTTTCTCTCCGATGTCCCACCAGTGGGTCTTTAAACTTGAGCTCTGGAAAGTGGGACACAGTTTGTTGTGATCTGATCTTCCCTCCTATCGGACGCTCCGAGGGGCCGTCACGGAGCGCAGCGCCCTCTGCATCCTATCTGAAAGGCCCTTAAAACGCTTACAGTGTCGTTCAAAAGGAAAAGTGGAAAACAGAGGAAGCTTTTTATGAAACGTGTTGACCCATAATCAATGACATTTCTCAGTTTCAACATTAAATACATTTTGTGGGTTTTTATCTAATTAAATATGGCGTCCCAATGTTTGAAACTCGTCACATTCTGTTTTTATTTACATTTTACACAATGTCCTACATAATTTAGACCTGGGGTTATACAAAATAAAATAAAAACAATAGCCGCGTCCTAATTAATGTAGCCTACTTGTGCAAAATATTACTTTATTGCTTCCAGTCCTTTTTTACTTCGAAGAAAACGATTGAATGACTGCATGCTTTTATTTTGTAAGAACTTCCGGCTCTCACGTTGAACTACACAACGCGGAAATCCGGGAACACCCGGTGGAAGAGACGTGTGCATCACATTTACTGATCCCCGGTCTGCTTTCGAAGGCGCAACTCTCCACCCGTCCACCTCTCAGCTTCATTGCCACCTTATCTGGTTGTTACCTGTCCGTATTTAGTGATCGAAATGCCGCTAAAGTTTGAGCTGTGCCCCGGTAGGATGATCGGAGGAAATCATCCGTGCTTCATCATCGCTGAAATCGGACAAAACCACCAGGGAGACATTGAGATTGCCAAGAAAATGATAAAAATGGCAAAGGTAATAAAAGTGCACACCTTTCGGCTTATTTTAAATGTGGATTTAAGTGATTTTTCTGCCTCTTTAACGCCAGACAACACGACGGGGGACGAATGTTTTTCACAGAACTCCGTTTAAAAAAGCGCCGATTAAATGTGTCGCGTTTGAATCATTTTAATGAAAGACAAGTTTTTGTTAATCATATATTAGTAATATATATGTAATTTAATAGACTTAAGACTGTATAAACTTCGCAATTTGCCTCAGGTTAAAAAAAAGAAAAAGATAATTAGCAGTGTAGTAAAATTACCAGATTTGTAAATGGGGTTTGGCACTTGGCGTTGGCGACTGAACTTTGACTTTTTTTTAATAAACTTTATTGAATTATGGAAATGTACAAACAATCAAAAATACCAATATTTAACAATATAAATATAATATACATATTCAATTTACAGTCTGTGGATATAAAACTGTAACAAAAATCATAATGTTAATAAAATAATGTAGAAAAAAGTTCTGAATAAACAGAAATCATTGACAGATTTACCATGAGTGCTTGAGTGATATGAGAGACAATAATCTGAGTCATTAAATCGTTGTTTAATGCTTGAATCTAAAATTAATTATTATTTTTTTGCTATAAAGTGATTATAAAACAAATAAAACCTGAAGGAGAATTGCGGTTATTAAATATGGTTTCCTCCAGTTTGTATTTAAATGCATACCCCTCCTCAGGAACCTGCCTGTAAGAGTAGAGCTTTACTGGGGTGCCTGTGGCCTAGTGGTTGGTGTGTGCGCCCCATGTGCAGAGGCTGTCATCGGACCCACTGGGACACCTGTGGCCTAGTGGTTTGTGCGTGTGCCTCGTGCAGATGCTGTCATCCTCCACCCAGGTTCAATTCCGACCTGTGGCTTCCTTCCCGCGTGTCGTTCGCTGGTTTCAGACTCTGTCCACTGTCCTGTCTCTAAATAGAGGCACACAAACGCTTTACATTTGTTGCTTTCTATAATGTGAAAGGAATCTACAGGAACTCTAAAATAAATAATCATTAGTTGTCAGTAATACTTTACGAGCCCGCCTCGTTTATTCATCCCTAACTGATATCCACCTTCACAGGACTGTGGAGCCGATTGTGCCAAGTTCCAGAAAAGTGAATTAGAACATAAATTCAACAAGAAAGCCCTGGAGCGCAAATATGAAACCAAAAACTCCTGGGGGAAAACTTACGGTGAACACAAGCGCCACCTGGAGTTCAGCCATGAGCAGTACAGGGAGCTGCAGAGCTACGCGGAGGAGGTGGGGATCTTCTTCACCGCCTCAGGGATGGATGAGGTAAGAACAAGACTCTATGTGAATGTTTCTTGACAGTTTGTGAAAGGTGTTTAGTTCACCTGGGATTATTCCCTCTTTAGATGGCAGTGGAGTTCCTGCATGAGCTCGATGTGCCTTTCTTCAAAGTGGGCTCTGGAGACACCAACAACTTCCCATATCTGGAGAAAACAGCCAAGAAAGGTGAGGCCCATCATCTGCAGGTGAATGTGTAGGATCGAGCCATGAGGGGTAATTTAACGTTGAGTTAAGTAGTGATAAAAATGTCTCGGTTTCCTGTCAGAGTATGTAAAAAAGAAAGAAAGGTGTCTTAAATGTTGTTCTTGTAAGTGCGGGCTGTCACAGCTCTGTGGGACATGACGTTTCAGGACGGCCCATGGTGGTGTCCAGCGGGATGCAGTCGATGGAGACGATGCGTCAGGTCTACAAAACGGTGAAGAAACACAACCAGAACTTTGCCATCCTGCAGTGCACCAGCGCCTACCCTCTGGAAGCCGAAGACGTCAACCTCCGAGTGATAATGGTGAGATGACGCCAGCAGCTGATTTTCATATGTTTAATAATGAGCATTTAAAAAATAAAAGAAACAATCAGCTGTGATGACATCAGGTGGGTTCAGTAAATAACATTTGATCATCTGGTTAGAAATGGTTCCTGTCAGTAGGGGGGTATATGTTAGGCAGGAAGTGAACTTTTTGTCCTCACGTTGAGGTGTTGGAAGCAGGAATAAAAGAACCAGACTAAAAGTGTGAGTGACTTTGACTGTGATGGTTAGATGACTGGGTGAGAGCCTCCCAACTCTGCTGCTCTTTGGGGCGTTCCCAGTCTGCTGTGGTCAGTACTGAACCTATGAAATGTGGCCCAAGGAGGGGAAGTAGTGAACAGTGACAAGACATGTGGGCAGCCAAGACCAGTCTCTGATGCTAAGCTAAGCTAACTGACTGCTTTGCAACAGCTACGACAGCTATATCTTTCTCAGTCAGTCCTGTGATACTTTGTCACTTTTACCAGTTTTTTATTGAGAGTCTCCTTTGTTTTTCATTTATCTGTTGGTTCAACAGCCTCTCAGTTGAAGACAGAAACAGCCTTACAGGAATTGTTCAAATCTGTTTTAAGATAATCGGCTTGAAACAACAGAGATTTAAACTCTTATTGTAACCAGCAGATCCTCAGAAAGGCTGAGAGTATTTTAGCCTCTTCTGGTCACGCACTCTTGACCAGGTGAATTTTGTCTGCTGCCATCACGTCACCGTTATGTTTTACCTGCCTGTAAAACTAACCGCTACTCTAAATCGTTCATCCCCTCTGCGATCAGATTACTGAATGCTTTTTAATGATTTTATCTTTTGGCGCCACATATCTTTTATCTATTCTTTTATTTGACTGATCACTCTAGTGTTTTCATTTCATCTTCAGTCTGGCCGACTTTTAATCAGTCTGTCCAATATCAGTGTCTCCTTTATCTATGTTTTAACTCTTGTGTAGGCTAATCTGTTGCTTGTACGTCAACTTGTCTTTGTTCGTGTTTTTTTCTCGTGTACGAGCTGCTCCACACCAATTGCCCCAAGAGGGATTAATAAAGTTTATTGCATTGAACGACAGTATGTCATTAAATATCCGAGCAGTGTCCAGTTATGTTCATAGCGGTTTATGTTCTAGCTTTATTCATTAAATAACGCTTTAGCAAAAAGGAGGTCGCTAAGGATGATTTAGTTCCTGTTGGATGAAGGAAGGCTAGCGCTGTCTGCATGTTTTCAGTCTTCATGCTAAGCTAAGCTAACTCACAGCTGGCTGTGAGATAAACCAAGAAGTTTATCAGTCCCATAAATCTAATCGTCTAAACTCTTCAAGACAGCAAATAAGTAAATCACGCAGAATGTCAGATTAACGCAGAGGATAGAAAAACTCATCCTGGCCACTTGTGTCTTGTAGGAATACCAGAAGGAATTTCCAGACATTCCCATTGGATATTCCGGCCACGAGTCCGGGATTGCTATATCAATCGCGGCTGTAGCTCTGGGGGCGAAGGTCATCGAACGTCACGTGACCTTGGACAAGACGTGGAAAGGAAGCGACCACGAAGCTTCTCTGACCCCCGATGAGCTGACAGAGCTGGTTCAGGGAATCCGGCTGGTGGAGAGGTCGATGGGGAGCGGCCTGAAGCAGATGTTACCGTGCGAGAAGCCGTGCCATGACAAGGTGGGAAATCGTCTCTCTGCAGGGAAACACAGAAAAACCAGTTTGATGCTTTTTTTCACACGCCGCTCTTCTCTGACTGTTATTTAATGTCTGTTTAGAATATCTTCTTTTTAAACATTGCGGTACATATATAAACAACACAACAGAAGGTCAACACTTTTTTTCAGTTTTGTGGTTAATTTGTAACAAATGTTTCATGTCATGTACGTCTTTGTAACCTGCAACTGGATGCTTTGAATTTCCCTCGGGATCAATACAGTATCTATCTATCTATCTATCTATCTATCTATCTATCTATCTGTCTATCTATCTTCCAGCTGGGTAAATCAGTGGTGGCCAAGGTCCAAATCCCCAAAGGAGCGACGCTGACTCTGGACATGTTGACGGTGAAGGTGGCCGAGCCGATGGGCGTCCGAGCCGAGGACATCTACGAGCTGGTGGGAAAGAAGGTGACGGAGAGTGTGGAGGAGGACCAGAGCGTCACACCGGAAGTCGTTGATAAATACGGCAAGAAGGCCAAGTGCTGAGGGAGGCCAAGAGTTTTTGTATTTGAAGAGGATAATAACGCCGTAATCGAATCTTTTGAGATTTCCTCGTTTGTTCTCCTTTGCCAAAGAATTTAAAATGTTCCAAAAGTCGCCTTAATATAATTTAATTTGACTCCGCTAACGGGCTCTTCGTTAAACTCTGTGTTGCCTCACATCAGGTGGTAGTTTGATCTGGTTTTGAAACATTAAATGAATATTGAGCCTCTCATGACGCAGCAGTGACATCACAGGGCGTGAGGGTCAAACAGTCAGTGTCTCAGAGCGATACACAGACACCTCCAGTCCTTTAAATATGAGTGATCCGGCTGGGTTTGTACTCGTAGAGCGTCTTTGAGAGCAGCCACCATGACACCAGTTAGATTCAACTCTGAGAGGAAATGTGCACACGCTCGTCTGCAGAGATTTTTTAGAAGTCGTGTGTTTGCACATTTCCTCGGTCATCTGCAGACTCCCTATAGCAGCTTGTCTCCTAATCAGGTTGTTCACACACATTTATCAATCTTATCATTTGGGAATATCACAGGAATCTAATGAAGGGTGAGAAGATGAAACATCTCAATAAAATATTTCACCTGTTTCCTCTTGTTTGTTTCCTTCTTTGTGCAACAACACCCCGCAGCGTTTTGATCTGCAGTCGGCCATGTTTGTATCGTAGCTATTCTGTTAGCATGGATCAAATGTTTGAATATTTGCTGTACCTCGTGTTTAGCAACCCTCAATTTAAATTCTAAAAAGCGATATAATAGGGCGCCGGTAGCCTAGTGCGGGGGTTCCCAAACTTTCCAGGTCGTGACCCCCAAAATAAGGGCAACATAGACTGAGGACCCCCCTACCCACACACACACACACTGTTCATTAAAGGCAGAGCTGGTCATTTTCTCAAACTAGCATGATTTTGAAAGTAGCCTTCCCTCAGTCCTCCGTCTACACCCGCCCCCTCCCCTCAAAAGCCACGCCCCTCACATGTACGAGCGCCGTTGCTCCAGAAGCGGACCTCAGCACACGCTTTGAGTGTGGTAGAGAACAAACTCAGAGCACACAGAAGACGACACACACAAGGACGACGTCAGGGTAAAATCTGAATTAGAACAAAGTTAAACAATCAGACAACAAAATTTGGAAAACTATAAAACATCGCAGCAAGAGCTCAGACCAAAAAGGGATTTTTACTAAGTTGGTAAAGTGACCAAAAAAAAGCAACCAAAGGGCTAACTGATATTTAATATATGAATTGCAACAGGGACAAATGAGACCAGGACCCTTTTCCGAATAGCCACAGTTCAGTATGCAGTACGACTATTCAGTATGGAGTTTCAGTATACTGAACTTTCGTGGTCATTCAGTATGCATTTTTTGGGTCCACCTCAGTATACTGAACATTTCAGTATGGATACTAACTTCCGGGTTTCATGCAGTATGGATCGGATGCTTGCTTTCAGGGAATTAATTGTATTTTACCACCCACAATGCTGTGCGAAATTAAACGTAAATCGTCACGTCACTTCTCCAAATCAAAACAAACGAGCGTGGATTAATTTAATCAATTTTTAATCTAGAGTTAAAGTCCCGACTGAAATCACTACTTTTAATTAACAACAGAAAATATAACAAATATCTGCGTTATTCTAAAACCTTTCCCCCTCTATTTAAATAATTTTTCACTATTTAAATGTGTCTTTATTGGTTTATTTTATATTCTGTATATTACTGTCTTTCATTTGTACTTTTCTTTATGTACTGTATGTTATTTAGTTATTTAATATATGACTGTATCTGTGCATTACTCTTGAATAAAGCTAAACAAAAACAAAAAAAAACAGGTGGTGCGGCCGGTTCGGGTAACGTAAATGACGTCACTTCCATACTGAATGAATCAGATGAAGTAGGAACAAATATCTGTCTACTGAATAGTAGGTACTAACAGTATGCAGCACGGATAGTACATACTGCCTACTGACATATTGAGTAGGTACTTGGCAATTCGGATACAGCCCTGGAGTCTTTTAGTGTTCTTCACAGGCGCTCTAAAACGACGGCCTGAGGGTCAAAGGTCAAACTCACTGTGAAGGGGCAGTACAGCCTTAGCGCTCCTCAGGACCATAGACTGTAAGCTCAGGACCTGCTGCTTATAAAAGGTCAGAAGATGCAGCCTGACGCTAGCAAACTATCCGGGAGGTCATGTGGTATTTTGACCACTAGATGGCGATGTGTGTCTGGTATCTTTAATCCTGAGCCTCAACACAACCTGCCTGACAACACACAAAGAACCTTTCTGTGTTTAAGTTTAAAAACAAACTCCGGGTAGGAAAGTTTACCTGGCCAGAAAGTTTACCTGGCCAGAGGGTTTACCTGGCCAGTGAATATCGATGTTAGATAGATTTTTTAAAATTAGGATTCATATCCAAGATGTGTAAAGAAAAATGTCTTTGAAGGATTAGGAAACATCTCTTCTTCTGTATTTTCTGCGTCTCTTTTTTTTCCTAAACTGATGAGTGGTTATTTTACCACTGTGCTCTGAAGAGAGTCACTGCTGGTCTGCTGCGAAGGCCACAACTAATCCTGCCCTCTGTCATTGAGGATCAGAGGATTTCCAAGAGATTATGAAAAGTTGTCAAGTCTTTAGGCCTTTACTTTAACAGTGTTATGAGCTGGCGGGAGAGCGGGCCTCTCAGACAGTGATATCATGATCGTCATCGTCGAGAGCTACCACATAAACATCTCCAGCTGCTGAACTTGCTCCACAGTGGTGAGATATAAATGTGTCATGTGCAGTTATAAGAGGAAACAGGTGTGATACTGGTGCAGTGAGCGTCGGTTTGTAGCTCCACTTCAATACAAGAAGCCCACACTGTGTAACCTACGTCAGCTGTAACAGAAATAAAAGCCCTTAAAGGGGACATATTATGAAAAATCCTCTTCTACAGTGTTGTTGAACATATATTTGGGTAACCTGAGTGTCTACTGACCCACAAAATTTGAAATAAACACATCCAGTCCTTTGTTTGTGGTCTGCATAAGTCTTACAACACAGAGAAAAATGCTCCGTTTCAAATGTGCTCTCCTTGTGATGTCACAGTGGGATTCTGGTAAAAAAAAAATCCCCTCCCCTCCCCTGATATCTCCACCCATGGACTCCACCCCTAGACTAGAACAAGACCTTTGCGAAGGTCCGCCATTTTTATTCTTGCTACAGAGGAGTGATGTCTACAGGGAAACTCAGGGGGGGCTCATTACATTTAAAGAGACACACACCAAAACGGAGCGTTCTGAGAGAGCTGGTTTATACAGGGTCACAAACCTCCTCTGGTGCTTGATTCATGTTATATTTTGACCAAAGCACAGCACAGATGTTTCATTTAGACCACAGGGGGACTGTTTGAAAAGGTGGAAAAGGGGGATAAGATGTCCTCTTTTATACAACATTCAAACTGGACCCCTCCTCCTAAACTCATCACCATCACAAGCCCGTACTCACTGCAGGGTTAGCTACACTGCAAGCTACATGAGAATATTACATTTGTTGCAATGGAAAAACTGATAATTTAGCACGCTAGCACAAGCTAACCACCGGTGTTTGGCACCTGCCTGTTCAACAGAAAGCAGACCAACTCTGCGTCGCTCTTCATCTCAAGCCGCTCCTCAAGTACAGCTCTCTCCAATGTTTTGAATTTGGACTGCAGTACCCATTTTAAACAGTAGGTGTCAGATTTACATACTGCTCCTTTAATATCTTAAAGCCCTACTTGATGTGTGCTAGCTATGACATGTTTCTGTTCAAGGAGGCGGGCAGCTAGTTTTCAGTGGTGCAAACATTTTCTGATACATCAGTGGTGATGTGTGTGTGTGTTTGAAATAATCTCAATATGCAATAATTAATAACATCTAAAAAGAGACATTACAATTTTTTTTGTCACAAATAATATTATACCTTACTCTTCTTCCCTCTAAGTTTTTGTCTGGTGACCCTGCTCACTTAGAAAGGGTCTCTAACAACTTAGCAGCTATTTCAGGCACAAGCTTTATCCACTAAGCTGCTGCTAAACCAGGCTTCACAGACAGGCAGGAGCCTCTCTCTCTCTCTTTCTCTCTGTTTCCCCTGCCTTACCTGTGAAAAGCCGCCTCTCACCCTTACACTCACAACATCTAATGATATAATGGATTGTGCAAATAACAGCCTGATGCGATATCAATGTTCTCGTTAATAACTCTCTCATTGCTGATGTCTGTGTTCACTTGTTATGAGGCTTCACCTTTCAGCAGTGACCCCGCGGCTGTGTCCGAGTCAACTCTCTCCACATCCTATGATTCTTTTTTTCAACGAGAGGATCATAAACTTAACTTGAAACATTCCAACAATCAAGGTGTGGGTTCTCTGGCATGTCAGGAGCCTCTGTCTGATTTCATGTTCTGCATGCAATGTACCTTGGCCTGCTTTGAAAGAGGGTTAGGTTATCGGTTACACAACAAGTTTAGCCTCTTCGGGACCTTGGAAAGCCCCTAATATAGCAGCTATGGCCCAAATACAGAACCTGTACTGGTAAGTCTAACACCTCTTCAACCCCACTGTGTGTGTCACCTTTACTGCAGCATTGCACTTCTATATGATAATATTATGTAATGTTTTTTAGACAGAGAGTAGACAACACCTGTCACTATTAATCACTACTTATGGAAATATATCTCATTTCCTCATGCACGACGGTTGCAGAGAATCAACCTGGAAATGGAGATGATAACACCTGAAACATCTTAAAGCTCGTGCAGAATATTTGACTTAGCGTGCCTTTTGCTCCCGGAGGCTGAAGGTGGGCTTGACAGGCCAAGAAGCAGACAGTCTGTCGGCCACTCAGAGCAGCATTTTGCCTGCAAGGGAAAGTTAGCGGCCCACTCCATTAAGTATGCTTCTGTTTAATTGGATAAGAGCAGTGGGAGGTGAGTAACAATGGGTAGGTCTGGTTGGATTTAACCCCATGCAGGATAACGTGGCACATCCTCACATAAATCCCAATCTTTGCAGGATTTATTTTATAGCTTTTATCAATTGTTGTACAGAAAAAAACCCTGCTTTTTTAAAAAACTTTTATAACACTGCCCTTGTGCAACCATCTCTCTCTCACACACACACTCATGCACTGGCACATACACTCTGCAGAGGGTTGTGCTACGTCACATCATTTCAAAATCACCTCCAGGTGGCTACTTAAGCTTACAGTTCCCAAAGCCTCACCTGACTTTAGTGTGTGAATGCAGCAAACACACAGCAGACACACTAGCTCAATCACATTTTTTTTTAAATTGAAGGGCGTCGGGTAAGCTCTGAGCATGCACACATTGTACAGAGGAAATAGTCCACGTCACGGCAGCCGTGGGGTTCGAATCCGACACCCTACATTGTAGCATCATCCACAACTCTCTCCTCCAAACATTTCCTCTCTCTCCTCAGCTGTCTCATCCATTAAAGGCAAAAAGCCCCTAAAACAATAATTTAAACAAACAATTTGAGGGAAGAATGATTCCTCTAATGAAATGAGCAGGGAGACTTAAATATCTGCTATAAATATATTTCTGGGGCTCATGCCCTCGACTGGACTCAAGCCACATAAGCACGTGTCAGATTTTTTTTTTTTTTTTTTTTTTACAGCTCTACATATGACGGATGGAGCAGCTGTTGCATCAAAAGCCAATTACAGACATGCGCAAAGTGACGGACAGGGGGCGAGGTGACGTCACTCCCAACAACTGGCTGTTTATGAACAAAACACGTAGTGCACACTTCAACCTCTCTTCAGGTCTTTGAGATTTAGAAAGAAGTGGCAAAATGCTAAAAAAAAGTCCAACTTTATATTCGAGGATTAAAATGCAAATGATGCAAAAAAAAGAAATAAAAAGAAAAATGATGTGTGAAATGAACTCAGGTATGCTTCAAGCTGAAAGTTGATCTAAAAATTATTAGCTATCCGCGGTCGGTCTAAGCTGCAGTGTTACATCCATATATTCACATAGGTTAATATCATGCAGCAACTCCTGCGACCTGTGCTGCTGTGTGTTACATCACGCTGTATTAGGGATACTTTTCAAGGTCTTTGAGAGCAGCACTATGATCTGATGGCACAGCAGGCTTCAGCCCCATCAACCTGTAAGCTTCTTGTGCAAGACTTATTTGCTCAGGTCTAGGGATGGGAAGAAATTATATATGTTACTGAGGGAGGGGAGGATCAGGTGTGAGGGTGGGGGGTCGTTGAGGAAGGAAGGAAGGAAGGACAACCGACAGTCTGATCCTCATTCTTGGACAAAGAGAGAAGACGAGGAGGGGAAAGGTGGAGGAGATGAAACACTGAGGGAAGGAGGGAGGGAGTGTCAAAAGGGGGAGGAACCTAGAGGAGGAGGGAGGAGCCCTCGGTCCTCTGCATCTGTCCTGGTGTCTTGCAGCTCCACTTGGGCTGAGGGAGGAAAATCTCACCTAGGATTTACTGTTGGGACCTTTAGCCTTCTGGACCCTTCTTCCTTTGTGGATTCAATTTACTGGAATATTCATTGGAAGATACTGGAGCTGCTGCCTGCCCGACGCCTTCCTGCTGAACAGGAGATTTCCAAGTGTGGTATGAGGATAAATAACTTTATTTGTTGGGCTTTTTTTATGTGTAGCTGTAGTGTGTCTTCACTGTCATGTCCTTGTAGAGTCCAGCTTCCTTTCAAAATGTTTCCTTTACAGGACTATTTGTTTTTGGACTCAAACAAAGATCTACATTTAATGTATTGTATCAAAGCAGTTAGGGAAGCATTCACATTATTAAGGACTTTTGAGATGAAGTTTCGAGATTGCAGTTGAACATGCTTTACGTTATCCGGGCCCTGAATCGACAAATACATTTCTCTCTTTTTTTGTGTCCCTCATATTCACTCTTTTGGCTTACGTCTACTTTTTGACTTTGTGCATTGGCATCAGTGTGCAAGGCCTGAGGCTAATCTAAGTATATCTTCTCAGGGATTAAATAGCTTCCTAATGAGCTTTCACTAATGTCCTAGCTTTCCTTAAAGGAGAGAAGTCACTGCAGGTTCTCAGCACAATGTCAAGAAGGCTACAGCATTGTGACTGATTGGTATATTTATAGATTTACATAAACATATGCGAAAGTGTGTTGAAGCACTGCATGACTTTTTAAATTAGTGGAGGTGGATACCCACTAAGCAACATTTAAATTTATCCAAGCCTTTTGAAAATATGCAACAAGAACTTTAAGCCAGACAATGAAATCTGTTTGGATTATAACCAACAAAAGAATCTAAAGCTCATGTGAACTTTTTAGGAAGGTCTTGTTTAGCATGGACACTTCAACAACGTTAATTGTTTTACTTAAAAAACATTTCATTCAATTATGTGACAAAGCAAACCAACAAGGCGACAAAGTTGCCCAGAGTTTTCCTTTTAGAGGTCTTTAAGTAATTGTCAGAGTGATTCAGAAAGCAGGAGACAAAATCCCTTTTCTCAAATAATGTACATTATTTTAGTCAGCTTGGGGGCGCTGGTGGCCTAGCGCTTAATAAGTGCACTCCATGAACAGAGGCCTAAGTCTTTGAGAGCATGCCGCTCCTGTGGTCCCCCCCCCCCCCCCCCCCCCATGTTGTTCCTTGCTTTCTCTTCCCAGTTTTTGACTCTATCCACTGTCCTATCTCTAAAATACAGGCCCCAAAATTAGTCTATTTCCTTTCACATGCATGGGAATAGAAAGCAGTAGAAGATGGGATTCCATGAGTTATGTCAACATTTATGTGTACCTCTCTACTGTACTCTTCTTAAAGGCCTCTAAAGTGGAAAGAGTAAGAGCAGCTTTATCCACATGTAAGTCCCTGACTTTTAAACTTGTATTTCTTTGTCTTCTGTGTCTTGCAGAGTGTAATATGAGGAAGCCTTTGAATGGGCTGGATCCTGGAATCAGACTGGGGGGCTTCCATTGTGTTTAGATCGGGGAGCAGCATGCAAACTAATCGGTGAACCGACGTGGCCTGTCAAATCGCGGCCCTTGCAGCCAACAGAACCACCAGCCCAGCTTTTTTTGGGGGGGGATTCATCCACTCTGCCTAAAAAAAAACCTGCGCCAAACACCATGGATTTCATGCTACCCATAAGAAGTCGAGGCACGATGGCTCCCTCCAGCTCCGAACCTCTTCTGGGCTGTCAAAGCAGATGCACCAGACAACACTACGCAAGCGTTAAAAGAAAGCTGCGGCCTGGACGGATTCTGGGCTTCGTCCTCAGCTTGGCGGTGGTCTGCACAGTCTGCTCATGGAGTGCCTTGTCGCTGGTCACAACGATGGCCAAGGAGCTGGAATCGGCTGATGAGGGCTCAGCAGAGGCAGCGGTGCCCCAAAGAACACTTCTTCAGCACAACAACATTTCAGTTGCAACAGGAGGCATACCAATAGCTATGAAGTCATCCGACGTAGAGCTGAATCATGGGGACTACCCGACGGACTTATTCTCTGTTGAGCAGAGACGCCAGGGCTATGTGGTGTTTCATATGTTTGGCATGTTGTACATGTTCATAGCCTTAGCCATTGTTTGTGATGAGTTCTTTGTTCCTGCGCTCACAGTCATCACAGAGAAGCTGGAGATCTCTGATGATGTAGCAGGAGCCACCTTCATGGCAGCAGGTGGCTCCGCCCCAGAGCTCTTCACCTCTGTCATAGGGGTCTTTGTCTCCCACAGTAACGTAGGTATTGGTACCATTGTGGGCTCTGCCGTCTTCAACATCTTGTTTGTGATTGGGATGTGCGCCGTGTTCTCCAAAGAGGTGCTGAACCTCACCTGGTGGCCTCTGTTCAGAGACGTCTCCTTCTATATCATTGGCTTGCTTATGCTCATCTATTTCTTTCTGGATAATGAAATCTCATTGGGAGAAAGTATTAGCCTGCTGATGTGCTACACCTGCTATGTGACATTCATGAAGTTCAATTCTAAAGTAGAACTTGTCATCAAGAGGTTGCTGGGAAGCAACCAGGTGGACGAGCTGGAAACCGCACCAAGGGTGAGCTTGATTCTGTCCATCCCACACATGTTTACATCCATGCATCAGTCCTACAGTCCATCCATTTGTTTGTCCACCAACCATCCATATATATGTCTGTTAATCCACCAATCTACCAATCCATCCATCTATTCATCCAATGGGTTATCCATTCATCTTTTCACCCACATATCTGCCCATCAGGCCAACCCCCAATCTGTTGCCCATTAACCCACCCTTCCATCCATCAATGCACCAATTTGTTTATCAATCGGTCGTCCAATAGTCCATCTAACCATCCATTATTTTAGCGTTGCCTTTTCCTTCTCGTTTGAGTCCCACCTTACTCTCGCCACTTCCTGACCTTTATCTGGAGCCATCAGATGATCCTTAACATTCACTCATCCCAATATATACCCAGATGTTCTCATTCACTTACTGATCCCAGTGATCCATCGTAACCTTCTAATTCCCCTGGTGATTCTGTAGCTCGCAAAACACCAGGAAAATTAGATGAAAACCTCCAATCAAACAACACAAGATGTGACCATTATCTTATTTTTGACATGCATTTCTGATGTTGATGGAAACTCTTTTTGCCAGTGTGTCTTTGCTGAAATCTGGATAGCTGCGGCCCATGAGAATGTCATGGAGCCTGACCCTGACAGCAGTACCGCCCCTGTTCTTTGGGCAGTAAACAGTGTTATAAAAGAGGCACAAAGGGTGTTAAAACAGAGTGCTGAACACACAGAGCTCTGTCAGGTAGCCAAACCCTGCTGAATTCTCATCTGGAAGGATATAAAGATTTGTCTTAATTTGCCACCTGTGTAGCTTGGACGGTGCCAGACTCAGAGCCAGGCCGCGGCCCTCTTGGTGCTGACTAAGTCTATAGGGGCCTTCCTTTGTCTTCTGTCCTTACTGTTAATAACCAAGTCTCGACCCGGATCTGGCAAGGCTCAGATACAAGAAGCAATTCCCAGTTTTCAAACATTGGAACTGCTACTTAGTCAGGTCAGAACAGGAATCATAAAAATGCTAAATACTCAAAAATAACTTTCTTTTTTGATCAAATGAAAGGAGTCTGATATCACACTGATAGTGTAACTAATACTTAACATGTAAATCCTGAGTTCTGTAGAAAGTTGTAAGTCTTGGAGTGTCCTTTCCCAGAGATTAAACCAAAACTGTAAGCAGAAGAAACAGCTAAATGTGTCTAAAAGGTCTTCATAGCACCTCCTTAACCTCATTGTTAGCGCCCCTCGTCTTCAACCTGACATTGGAGCAAAGTTGCCTCTTGACTCTTTAGGAGGGTTGTAGCTCTGAGTGTTGTTTGTCCTTTTACTTCAGCTGGTTGCTGGTTATACATTCCAATCTGAAGTTCAGAGATCTCGTTATTCTCCAATCAAAATGAAAAGAAAACACCAGTTAGAAAGTGTTCGCTGTTCTGAGAATTGGTAATACTCAAGCACGGTTTAAGAGCCATGCCTTTGTTTCTCTGAAAGGCCTTTTCATAGTTGGATTAAGAAGACGTAAACCTGATGGCGACAGACTTTCAATACCAGTCGATTCACAATCACAGAACCAATGTCTCTCTTCTTGACATTGGAGGAAAGATGATTGGCAAGTGTGATCTCAAGATTGGCTTGGCGAGCTCCTTGTTCTGCTCTTGCTGTGTTTAAAAATAGCAAACATGCAAAACGATGGCATGTAGAGAGGGGACGTAATGAAACACCAAACACAAACATTGTCACAAACACACAAAGAAGGTTTTTTTTATTTTTATTTTTTTACAAATTTGTCCCTCTGTCTTCTTTATGTTCTGTCTGTGTGTGCAGTTGGAGTCAGATCTGTTGCTCTCTGATGTTGTAATCACATACGGCTCTCAGGTGACAAAATACTAAAACTACTGTAGGCTGATCTTAGAGCAGCTTGCCCGTAGCCTAGAGTGACATCACCCATCACCAGGTCTTCAGGGGCGTATACAGTGCTTTTTTTTAGAAACACATACATATACGTATTTAATGCCATAACGTGTGCTTGAGATGTTTACAGAACAGACAACTGTTGTGATGATTGTGACTCAGGCCAGTGGATGTTCTCATGTTTTAGGTAACAGATGAGCTCATTATCACCGGCCTTAAATATGGTCGCATCTGCTTTTAAGCTCCACCCCCTTTAAGGCTTAGGTCATTCTCAAAAATGACCTATGGAAAAAAATATATATGTGTTTAGAAGAATAGAAATCTATCTTGTCTTTGTGCTCTTGCTCTTCTCCTTTCTTTCCAAATTATGTATTCTTAATAGTGACTTTGTTCTTTTGTCATAACAATAACAATTGAAATTTTCCATCCCAGACGCCAACCACATTACCGTAAATGTGAAGAAAAGCCAATCATGTATCTGCTTGTGTCTTCTTATTCTAAAGCTGTGAACATGTACAGCATATCTGGCCGCTGAACCCTTTCAGGGGTTGTTGCAGAAGCTCTATTGACATACATGCCCTTCTGGGAATCAGCTATATATCAGGCTTCCTCATCTCAACCCAGGAGCAGCTTTCCAAGTGCTTTCTATCGTCCAGCACTTGATGTCCAACTGCCTTGTCCTCATGTGTCGGTAGCTGCCAAATAATCCCTCGGGTTAATGCCCTCCAATCCCATTAGAGCCGCTAATAATAGTCAGATGCTCCCTGGGGGAGCAGGAATCAGCAGATCACCGAGAAAAAAAAGACTGAATGCTCCGTCGTCTGGCTGCCGTCCTGCTCATGACGTGCCGTGGCTTTTGATTTGTGCATTGTTGGGGATGTTTTGGGATGTTTGCACAGTGCATCCAGTGCATTAAGCATTTATGTTATAAGAGAGAGAAGATCTGTTGGTTTGCTTGCTGATGGCACTAAAGACGACAATCCTCTCTGATCCCCTTATCAACTGCTTACCTGCAGTGACGACAGTAAACACACAGCCAAGCACACTGTCACCCAGCCTCCGCAGGGCTCTTACAAAACGTCTCAATTCTCCTCTCAGTCATTCATATAAAAAACCTGGATCCCCACCCAGCAGTTTCATGCATCTGCAATGTCATGAGTTATTTAATTAACAACATTCAGCTAGCGGAGGAGGATTTAGTGCAGATAAATGTTGCTCATATGACGTCTTATAATTATAAAATGATTATTAATGATGGTGACCTTGTTCATTAAATCAGACGGTAGATATTTCTGCTCTGGGGTCAGCACAAGGCTTATATTGAAGACCTTACAGTCAAAGGTTCTTTCTTCTTATTCAAGTCAGTGTGATCATGATCAGATCAAGTGCTGCCGCTGCTTTTCTACAGGAACAACATAACTATCTGTTGAGCCTTTGAAGGATCATGCTTAGCGTTATGAGCAGTTTTTAAAGACGCATGAGTAAAGACGGCTGCCGCTCGCAAGACTGAGGAGCGAGACGGGGAAATGTTGGACATCATGGTGACCTGTGAAGGTTGCTGCGGGACTTCACACGCAGGCTCGAAAATTACCAGTCTAAAAGTGGTGATCTCTGCTGATTAATCCTGGCTAAGTCGCACAGCTCGGAGAGTCAGGTGGACACTGCAGAGGGAGGCGCACACACACACACACATACACACACACACACACACACACACAGTAAAGGTGGTGTCATTGTGCCTTAGGGTTGATAATTGTTGGGATGAAGGGAAAGTTTGGTGTAAATTCGGGACTTTAGGATTTGGGAGTTTCTTGGTGTCTTGATCTCAAACTGGGATGAGAGACCACTGAACTGGAAGTGATGAAATACCAGCGAAGCCTCCTTTAAAAATGTCACCAGTCTGCTCAAAATAAGCAATATGCTTCTTGAATCCACTAATTTCCCCCAAATTGTGTGTGGAAGGAATTTCTCTGGAAATCCAAAGTTCAATAAGACTATTTTTAATAGTTTAGAAGTTTGAAAAAATCGAGTTCTGATTATTTATTTGATATTTAATGTCATTAAATGTGACGTCAGAGAGGATATGACTGTGGCAGAACGAGCAGTAAAGGCGATATAAATCCTTTGACTCCTTTCAGGTTTTAAAAGTGTTACTACATTTAGTTATGACCCACCATCATTAAGGATGGACTTCATGAAATGCTGTTTTTTAAAGGTAAATGTCAGGTTTGGTTTTGAGTTCTCTGAGTGTCGCAGCAGTGACAGGTTAGTTAAAGAGCAGTGTTGGTTAATTTCCCTTCAGTTGGAGGATGTATTAGACAATGACCTGTGTTACTGTATAAATGACTGAAGTGGCTGGAGGTGATTGTTCCAGCGGGCTGATTTGTGCTGATTGGTGAGAGGATGCAGCTCCGACGGAGGACTGACAGAACCTCACACGTGCAGCAGAGCGGAGATGAGGGCTGAGGGAAATAAGGGCAAAGATTAGTAGTGTTTCGTCGTTAGGTGTGTTGATGTCAAGCGACCACGAACATGTTACGAAACATAAATCAAGCTGAGCAGCACGCTGTGGGGGGGAAAAAAAACAGGCTCAGGTTTTCAGGGTGCAAAACGAAAAACACTTGTTGAGCTTTTGTAAACAGTCTGAAGTGATGGAGGTCAAAGATGAGTCTCAGAGGTCGTGATGTGTATAAACTTTGACCAAAGCATCAAAACTTTATTTTTAACATGCAGGCTCCGGTCTTAGCAGCTCCTACAGCAGGTTGAATGAGTCTTCAGTGTGGCCATGTGAGCACTAACCAACATGAACTAATGCCAAGCTGGCCTCTGCTTTTCAAAGCCATGCTGCTCAGCCATCACATGGAGGCTACAGTTCACACAGGTGACCCCTCTCTGTCATCATTCAAAACGTCTACAGTCAATATCATTTCTGTTCGATAGAAAATAACAAGGTTTAAGTAAACAGCTTTGAATGCCACAATCCCCGAGGAAATAAATCATCTTTGTTTTGTGTGTAAACGTATTTTAACTGAATATTTGTTAATGACATTTATTACCATCTCGATAAGTAGCCCAACTATTCAATGGAAACGCAAGCCGAACGTCAACATAAGCAAAAACAAAAAACCTATCTTTAGTGGTGCTGTAGCCGCCATAACAGCAGCAACAGGTGTCTTGTCAGATGCATGCTAAAGGGATTATCTTCTCAAACTCTGTGGCCTCCATCATGAAAACGTGTCAACAACAAAACCCTCCACCCCTCTGCTTTGTGCTGATGATCATCTCTCCGTCTCTGAGGGAAAATTAAGTAAATATTGTTTAACTTCCTCTCTTTGCTGATGATCTGACACGTTAAATAGCATGTATACTATAGTCTTAAAAAGGTTCTTTATCCATCATTAATGCTGTATTGATATCAACAGATTAGACATAAAAAAGTAGCCCGTTTCCTCAAGGTGTAGGTTGTTAATAAAGACAAATCAAATTACACATTTACAGCAGTAACTGTCGTAAAGCGGGTCCACTGGTTTTAATCTGCATCATGGTGATGGATGACGGGTGATTCTGGAGTGAAAGACGAGTGGTACATGGCGCTGGCCCCCTGGTGGCGGGCCATCAGTGACGGCATGTGATGCTGAATTTATGGTGATATGTCCGTAATGCAAGTGCACAAGTCGCCGTGAAGCTGGCATGCCACAAATGATACCAATATGTCAGTGCTCCCAGTATGTCGCATGTCACTTTTCAATCTCGCCAACACTCCCAGAACTACTTCCTGTTATCAGAAGCATCATAAGCCAGGTCTTACTCTGCTTTCACTTACTCCTTGGATGCTCCAAAGCCCCAATTTTGGGATTTTGTTTTCTGATTTTGGTGTTCAAAAGTTTGTTAAATCAAGAAAGATTAAAATTAAAAGAACAATATAATATTTTACTGTTCAGAAGTAAAGTAGGTGACTCTAAGATGGCAGCAAGTAACTTCTGGTCTTCCAGGTATTAGCCACACTCGAGTTAGTTACATGGAATGAACAATCCAACGCCTGGCCTCCACATCGTCAATAAAGTCCCGAGCATGGAAACCTCTTCAGGTATATAGTCTATAGCGGTGGTTCTCAGGACCCTAAAACCAACTCCTTCATGAAAAATCACAACCCCAATTTTGGATTTTCTTTCAACCAATCAGATTGATTAAGTGAGTAGTTGTGCAGTTTGGACCTCAGGCGGTAAAAAACATGAGACAGAACAAATGAACCAAAGAATAAAAGTGAGTCATAGACTTTTTGACACACATTCGCAACCCACCAGAAAACCGCTCCAAATCCCACTTTTGGGTCCCGACCCACCAGTTGAAACCTAGTTAATCACAGTCAGGCATTACACTTTTTTAAATCAAGATTAACCTCATGGTATTTTGTCCCTTCAGGCTCACCGTAGATAGTCATCCTCAGTGTCTCCCTGTAGTCTCAGTGATGTAAAAGAAGGACACTGCTGCATCTTTGAATGTCTCATTTCACTTTAACAAACTCTCAGACATCTCAGCTGAGTAATATCCACCTTATGAAATCACACATTGACCTTATGACATCACACATTGACCTTATGACATCACACATTGACCTTTGTTACAGTTCCTTTGAGCTGTTTGACCTCAGTTTGGGACCCCTATCCACTTCCTGTCTCTGTGCTGAACTTCATGTCCTGACCATAGGTCCTGACCTTCCATCTACAGGAAGGGCCTGACTTTAGTTCAAAATAATTTAAAATGTGATAAATTTTGATTAACTTGTGAAATGTGGTGGTTATTTTAATCGTTTGACAGCCCTAATTATAATTGTTGCATCACTCGTTAGATTTGTCAACTGATCCTACTTTAATATGTTTTATTTCTTAAAAATCAAATCCTGTGAAGATGTTAGGTGACAAAATAGTCAGTATCAGATGAAGAAGTTATTTCTGTTTGTTCCTGTTTTTATACAGTTTTCATGTAGCAAACTTTAATCTGGTTGGTGTCACATTAACATTTTAAAAAGCCTCCTTGCTTCAGTCGTTGTCTTTATTATGTGAATTTCACTCCGAGCAGGACGTCATAGCGTTGCCACTCTCAGCCTGATTTACCCCACTTCTACTGTCTGTCTGACAAATCTACTCAACTTAAAGTTTCGATATCTACATCTTAATTCAACAAATATTCCCAGTACCGCCTTCCCAGACCAAACCTCCCCCTTCTCTGTATCTACACAAAGCATCACCACACTCTCTACCTGTCCCACACACCGGGCGCCGTGTGTGTGTATGTGTGTTTATGTGGTGACACTGCTGTGCTGTATATGTCCTCTGAGGAAATGGCTGGGTTGTAGTCATATGTCTATGTGAGTGTGTGTAGGATCTTAGACTCCATCTTGTAAAAAAAGACCAAAGAACAAGCTTTAGAAGAGGACTCAGAAATGAGGAAGTGAAGTCACACATACACACAGCAAAGGGAAGCTGTGTGTGTGGGCTTCTGGGTTTTTGACGAGGGTGCAGGCCTAATGTGTTAGATTGCATATAGTGCATGTGTTTGTGTTACTATCTCCACACTACATAAATATATGTGTGTGTATATAAGAGAACAAATACAGTAAATATGTAACATGTTTGCTTTTTCTGTGTTTTTACATAAAGGTAACCGCTCCTGATGACGAGAACAAGCTGACGGTGAGTTTGTCTTTATAGATATCTTTAGTAGGAAAATGTTTATGAAACAAAGATAAATACATAAAGCCGTTTTCAAACAAATTATCTTAAAGGGGCAATATGTAACTCTGACACCTAGTGTTTAAAATGGGTACTGCAGTCCAGATTCTAAACATTTTAGAGAGCTGTCTCCCCCGCCCCCTCCTCTCCAGAGTCGATGCTCACGCAGGTTGCCATGTGGTGGACACTGAAGCTTCAGTGTTTAGCCAGCTCTGCATCGGTCTGTAAACCTTTCTGCGTTCTAACCTCTCTCCATTTTTCAAAAGCATCTCCAATATTGATCCTAGTTTGAACACGTTTCTGCTCGTGGAGCTTATTAGAAACATGCAGAGGCTTTTTAGGTCGGGTACAATCACTTTTATCTGAACCGGTTCTCTCTTCTCTTGTTGTCAGAGAAGCCAGCACTTCAACATAGCATGTTTCCTTAATGTCTGATCATATAGTAAGGTCACTTTATAATTTCACTCACTACACATCTTACTGATTGCTCCCTTAAACACAGGCTGAACTTGATGCTGTGCTCACACTTGGTTAATACTTTTTAACTTCTTTGTATGGAACAATCGGGTTCAGTACTGGTCATGTTATAAGAGCATTACATGACATTAAAACTTCACACACTTGTTCCTATGAGTCAGTTTGAAGCTGACTAAAAACCACTCTGCTTTGCGTGTAACTGATTTTAATTACGTTGTCGTCACTCTTTCTATTTATTCTGTTTTGTGCACATCTAGTCTTTGTTGTTGTACTCTTGATGAGGCCATGTCCTCAGTGATGTTCGGGATTTAAATAAGTTCAATGAATGAATATTCTACATTCATCAGAGAGCTATAAGCTGCAGGAGTGACATGACCTCGATGCCGTTGACTTTGATTGGTGTTCATCAGGATGGTTTCCTCTCACTTTTTTTTGAGCGCATAAAAATGACAAATGAATCATGCAATGGTGACTTAGTGGCTAGTTTGTGCGCCCCATATACGAAGGGTATAGTCCTTCAATTGGGTGTTCTGTGGCTTTTCATTCCCTCTCTCTCACTCTCCCTGATTTCCAACCCTATCCACTGTCCTGTCTCTCTAATAAAGGCACAAAAAAGCCTTAGAATATATCTTAAAAGTCAAATATTCTCCTCCTCCTCAAGCAGTTTAAGTCTCAGAGCTCCTCAAAACATGTGTGTGAAGTTTCTTGTTCTAAATCCACTCTGATCCTGTATTTGATCATGCCTATAAACCCCTCTATTTCAGCCCTGCTCAGAACAGGCTGTTTCTGTGTCTGTACCTTTAAATATGTAAATGAGCTGTGTTTGACCACTCCCCCTCTCTAGAAGGGCTTGGGTGTCTCAGTCTTTCTCGCTCCATGTCTTATTGTTTACGGTGAGAAGGCAGACTCAGAGGGCAGAACAAACACCTAGCTGTGGGAGAATCACCCTCCTGAGAGAGGGGTTACTGCCCTTTGTGATGTCATGAAGGGAAAATCTCCAAACGGCCTGTTTGAGCAAACATTTTCTGAAAAGTAGAGCAGGCTTTAAGATGGAGAGGATGGACTTTTCTCATCATTGGGGGTTTGTAGACAGACTAAAGACACATATTAGAGTTAGAGAAACATGGTGAAGTGGATTTTGCAGAATATGTGACCTTTAAAGAATGACTGTAAATGTTGAGTAGAAAGTCTTCATATAGATTTTGTTGTAACTGTCTGTGTTCATGTAGGCCAAACCCAGGTTGCAGAGGGAAGGCAGCTGTGCCTCTCTTCACAACACACTGATGAGAAACAGTATCTTCCAGCTCATGATCCACACCCTCGACCCTCTCAGTGATGAAGGTAAGGGTAAGACAAAAATCAATCATATCTCAATCATCCTTTTTCAATGTATGGAAGCCCTTTTCTGCAAACACGGGACGGATTCAAACATTCACATACCGGCTTTGGACCAAAATATTGAGATATTTTGGTCATTCTTGGGAGTCTTTCTTCCTCACATTGGCTAAAAGAAGGCTTCAATACAAGTACAACATCCTTTTCTTCAACCGAAGTTGTCCCCCCTGCAAGTAGTCATCGTCTTTCCATTTTTTTAGGACGTTTCAAAGAGAAGGCTTCTATCCTTCACAAAATGGCCAAGCAGAAGTGTAAAGATGAGGCAGCCAATGCCAACGGCGTAGGTGAGTAACGAGGACGAGTTCAAACTATGGGAGTTCATTTGTCCTGCTCAAAATTAAACTCATGAATCAAGTGACAAATGAATCAAGAATGACTCAAACAACTCCTAAAAATACTTTTCACAAAATGCACTCCTGAAGATGCATGGAAGCTCTCAGGACAAGCTGCTCCCTAAAATCTGACTTGCCTCTGGACAGAAGGGTCTCAGGCACAGTGACAAGAGAGCAATCCTCTTAAAAAGTTCTTCGTTCAGACGACAACATCATGATAATAACCGCCGTGCACCAGTCTGAAAACATTGTAGTACACATGTTTGTCACCTGTGACCCATTTCCTGGCCCTTCTGTTTTCAGGCGCCCAAAACGCCAAAGTGGTGTAAACAAACAGCCAAAATGCAACAACAGGTTGCCATTTTTAGATAAAATCGTTGCGGTGTAAAAAAAAAGGCCTCAGGAGTCTGGATGTGCTGCAGAAATGGTGGACAAAGCAACACAGCTGATGCTATAATTACAGTTTTGGGTCAACATATTCACAGTATAAACGAGTGGATGGTGAAAGACAGAAAAGAGCATGAAGCAGCTTCATCATGTGCGAGACGACCGCGCTGGTCACATGATTTAAAGTCGTAGTGAATTAGAATATGACCTGCTGTACAGCTCACCCTGACTTCACGCGGAGGTTTCAGGAAGATTCTGGCAGGAGAAAAACTCAAGTCAGGCTTAATAAGTCAGTTGTTTTATGTCACACATGCAGCTCACCCTGAAAAATTTGGGGAATTTTCAGTAGTTTTGTGTTTAGTTGTGAAAACACCAAAGAAGTGATCAGAAATCTGTTGAGATCAAAACGACTTTATGAGCCTCAGGAAGTCATACAGCAATGTGTGACGCGTCTTTAAACCTGACAAGAAGCTTTCAAAATTGAGAGACTGGTGCCTCAGATGTAAATGTGATTCTTAGTTTCAAGAATACGTCCTTCATTTGTCATTTGATTCCTCAGCCGACTGACTGATTTGTCAGCTCCTCTGTAATTTGATCATTTCATCATGAGAGGGCACAGACGCACTTCCGTATGATTCTCTGTTACTCCTGTCCGGATGGATAAATAACAAAGATATTTTTGTTTCTCAACATAGGAGCCCCCTCGCAGATACAACCTCCAAGAAAAGCAAATTGTACTAAGTTTCAGCCTTCTCATAATGCCATTAGATCATCACGTTTCATTTCAAATTCATACACTGCTTGACAACGAAGCACTTTGACCTTCATTTAACCTCTCTCTCTCTCTTTCTTTTCTCTTCCTTCCTGTAGCCGTTAAGAACATCCAAAACAGCTCCAACGTCGCCGTGGAAGTCACACCGCCCATGAACGGTGTCGTGGGAGGAGAAGCGGTATGGTCTCTTTGTGCTTTTTTTTGTTGTTTGATTGGTGCGAGTGGGTGTGTGTGTGTGTGGTTAATCTAAAATGACTCCTCTTCAGGGCGGCGAGGAAGAGGAGGACGAGGACCAGCCTCTGAGCTTGGCCTGGCCCGACACCTGCAGGAAACGAATCACCTACCTCATCATCCTGCCCATCGTCTTCCCTCTGTGGCTCTCGCTCCCTGACGTCAGGAGAGAGGTGACGACACACACACAGACACACACACACACACACACACACACACACACACACACACACACACACACACACACACACAGAGTCAGGTATGTGTACATATAAAAATTAATTTCCTGGGGGGCGTTCTTTGGTGCAAAAACGATCAACATAAAAGTAAACAATGATGAAGAGAGTGTGCTACGAGTGAGGGACTCTAATAGAATAGAATAGAATAGAATAGAATAGAACAGAATAGAATAGAATTGAATAGAACAGAATTGAATAGAACAGAACAGAACAGAATAGAATAGAATAGAATAGAACAGAATAGAATAGAATAGAACAGAACAGAATAGAATAGAATAGAATAGAATAGAATAGATGTTTATTGCCTCGTGCACAGTAACAGAACAGTACGGGTGCATTGGAGTTAAGAGTGCATTGGTCCTAGAGTCAGGTCTTATCTCGGTCTCGGGTATATCTTGTCCTAGAGTAAACAAAACATACCTGAGACCAGAGTGCTCCGAGACAAGACCAGACCAAGATATTTAGCTAGACCTAGACCATAAATATCACTGAATAATCATCTTGTGTGCAGGGGTCATAAAAATCAAACTACAAATGAACTGAAGTTATTAGTTCTTTTAAAAAGAGGTGTTTTGCTTCTAATCTCAGTAATGACGAGGAAAAACAGCTGATCAGTGGTGGTCTTGACCGGTCTTGATATAAAATCCGGAGTCCCCACAGTCTGAGGCCCGAGACAAGACCGAGTAAAAATCCTTTAGATTGCTTTAGATAGAAGATGAGAGCGAGACCTTCAGAAAGTGTTCTGGAGACCAAGACCGATTTTGAATACTACAACACTACATGGAACATTTTCACATCTAATTTTGCCTTTTTTGTGGTCATTGCATAGTCATATTGTTATTTACTGTGAGGTGGTCAACTGTCCATCACTCAGGTGAGGTGGGGGGTATGGTGTTTTCTTCAAAAAAGAAATGTAGATCAGAATTAGTGAATCTTTTTCAGGGCAGGTTAAGTCTGTAGTTGAGTTTGGTCTTCACTTTCAGATGTTGACTTTTTGTTTCTTTTGTATTTTCAGACCTCAGCGAAGTTCTTCCCCATCACTTTCCTCGGCGCCATTTCTTGGATCGCTTTCTTTTCCTACCTGATGGTGTGGTGGGCTCACCAGGTACAAACACACACAAACAAACACAAACTCACACACACATGCCAGCTTTCTCTAAACTCTCTTCTATTCTGAGGACTTTCTTATGAGAGTGCAGCAGTCAGGGTGTTGAATGTGTGACCACGGCAGCTAATCCCGGCTAATCTGCCCTGATCCACCGCCAGATCAACCTGTACAGTAAAGCTCTATTTTAGCAGTGGGAATAAAGCATGAGGTCATGTGTGCAAGGTCGTGAGGGAGGGGCGGGGCAGCGGCTTTTTTAAGGTCCCCATGGGTGCCGATCGCGGGGTCGTGGGAAGCTGGAGCCGAGCTGTCATTGGGCAAGAGGCGGGGTTACACCCTAGACACAGCGCTGACATATAGAGACAGACAACCAGCTTCACTACGGGCAATTCAGAGTCAGCAGTTAACCTAACGAGCATGTCTTTGGACTGTGGGATGAAACCAGAGTACCTGGAGAGAACCCACACATGCACAGGGGAGAACATGCAAAGAGGCTCCTGTCAGACGATGGAATTGAACCAGGAACCTCCTCGCTGCTAACCACTGCACCACCGTGCAGCCTAAGATATTCATGTACAGGAAAAAAATCAGCAAAGAGTTAAGAGGCACTGCTTTGAAATGTTGCACCATGCAGCAGAGCCTTAAAAGAAGGCTCTGCTGCTTGTTTTGTGCTCTTCAAATTTTCAGGCTTATCCCATTCTTTCAGTACATTTACACATACAAGGAATTTGACTTGGTGCATTGGTGCTAAACAATTAACAGGGAAATAACGCAGAACTAGCAACAACTTAAATAATACAATATAAGAAGCTATTACAATGTATAAAATATAATTAAAAAATGTAAAATATAAAAATAAAAAACACAAAATGTACAAAAGGTGCAATATAGGAGCTGTGCAGTGGACTGTGAGGAAAAACTCTTAGTGTATTTAACTACTCACAGAGTGCATGTAAGGAAGATACATTTTTAAGTCCAGTCTCATCCAACATCTGCACTTTGTTCCTATTTACTTCCAGTTTAAATATTCAGTGTGTAAAGCGATGTCTGCAAAAGGTTATGAAGCTCAAAAATATTTTTTAACCTCCGAGAATGATCAGAGCGATGGGAGAACAGCTGCAACATTAAGCACCTTTCTTCCTCCTTCCAGGTGGGAGAAACCTTCTGGATCACAGAGGAGATCATGGGTCTGACCATACTAGCAGCTGGTACCTCCATCCCTGACCTGATCACCAGTGTGATCGTGGCTCGAAAAGGCCTCGGTGACATGGCCGTGTCCAGTTCGGTGGGCTCCAACATCTTTGACATCACCGTGGGGTGAGTCCAGCACGCACCAAAAGAAAACGCACAGTGTTTTTTTTTATTTGTGAATGTGAACGTTTCAAATGTTTATATCTCTGACAATGAAGCTCAGAGATAACCTGACCCCCTCATCTCCCCACAGTCTGCCATTCCCCTGGCTCGTCTACAACATCCTCAACGACTTCAAGCCTGTACAGGTGAGCAGCAACGGCCTGTTCTGCGCCATCGTCCTCCTCTTCCTCATGCTCCTCTTCGTCATCTTGTCCATCGCCGCGTGCAAGTGGAGGATGAGCAAGTTCCTGGGCTTACTCATGTTCCTGCTCTACATCGTTTTCCTTGTCGTCAGCGTCATGCTGGAGGATAAAATCATCGTCTGCCCCGTCAGCGTCTGAGAGCCGGCGCTGCTTTTTTGATTTCAAGGAAAAGCAGAAAAAAAAATCATGGTGCTCACGTGCACCATGATTTACTGTAGGAGAGGAAAAACATGCTCGCATGGACACAAACTGTCTCTCACATGTCTCACATACATACAAAGTAGAAGCACACACACATGCACCCGCACACTCAGGATCAAGTAAAGGATGAAAGAATCGCACACACACACACACACACACACACACACAGACACACACACGTAGACACATACACACACACACACACACACGTAGACACATACACACACACACACACACGTTTTGGACAGAGGCACTGACTTAAATCATTGCTGCAAATTCAGACCAGCGAATCACAGCCGTGCAGCACTGGCTCTCGAGCCTGTTTGTCACTAACGGACTTCATGCCACCCCACCGGACGGACTCCTCTGTCTTTGCACCTCGGGACGACATTCAGCAGACACTATCGATTGAAAGCTGCTGCGAGCAACTGAAGGAAAGGTCGTTTAAAATGGCACCGGGGGTAAAAAAAAAAAATGTATCTGAAAAGCACCAGAGATTGTTGTTTTTTTTCAGTCAAGGGCTGTGCGGCAGTATTAGATGTACCTCCTCATGCAGGTGCATACGTTGAACATGGGTGTCAAAGAGACTTTATTTTTTTTGTGTTTTAAGAGCGATCCTGTATTTCATGGGAACAAAAGAGAAAGGGCAACACATGAGTGAAATAGCTGTTTATAAAACCCTTTAGATTTGAACCGTGTTCATCCCACCGCCTGTCTCTGGCTTTGCATCATAACGAGGAATAACCTCCATGACTAGACTCTACATTTGGATACAGAACCTGACTATTCATCTGTCCAGTGAATATTGTCCACCCGTTTTGCTGCAGGCTTTGGTTTTATGCAGGGAAAATAAACCAATAAAACTAAAATAGACCAAACACAGCCGTTACTCTAATCCTGGAACACTGCATTTAGATGCAGCTGACCGTCCGGTCTATGATGTCGTCTGTCAAATCCAACTCATAACTCGCCTCCCGAAGTTGCAAGTCAGACTGTTAGCAATGACTTAAACACAGCAAAGGAGGTCTCGTCTAGATGTCCTTTATCGACCCCGCTTGGTATATTTAAAGCCCCGGAAAAGTTGCCCGTCGCTCGCAGAAGCTGTAAACTGACGGGTTGATCCAGTGAGAAGAACCTCAGAGATTCAAAATACATGTTTGCTTTATATCTAATTCACAAGTTTCTGCTATAGAATACACATGCTGAATAGTTACGGTAGGTAGCACAGAGGTACAGTGGGCCAAAAATGAATTGGCAAAGCTGTTGTCATGCTCAGTGCTTGTTCTTATGATCCTAATCCAAGCCTGTGAGCATGACTCCTCCAGATGCGTTCGCCTTTAAATGCACCACTCTGAGAGCGATTACTTCGTTATCCCGACTAAAACTAGGCGATTTTTTGGCCCTTTGAGACGTGAGTCAGTGTCGCACAGAGACGTGGTCTTCATTGTGTTTGAATTGTGGTGTTTTTTCCTAATTTACAAAAAAAAAAAAAGGAGTGCTCAATATCAGGAAGTTAAAATTGCTTTCTTCTGTCATGTGTTGATGTTAAAAAAAAAACCCACACCATCTACTGTATGAACATGCACAGGGCTCAGACTACAAGAGTCTTTGATCCCCTGCTCCTGACATCCGGAGCAGAAACCAGGTCTGGGACTTCTGATGATGTGAGAGCCCACACGCTCCTCTCAGCCATCCTGATCGTTGAGGAAAACGATCAGATTTGATCATTTTTTATCTACTGAGGGCCCGATCACTCAGAGACGCGTCACTAGAAAAGCGTCGCCAGTAAACACATCGTTTTCCTCTGGTCCTCTGGTGCTTTCTTTCTCTGCTGCTAGCGGTGTCACTTTTGGTCAAAGTAGCCAATCAAACCAAGATGGATGCTTTATTCATCAACTCCTCATCTAGGAGCAAAGCAAAGACAAGAGCTTTATGTTAAATTTTTCCCCACTTATTTTATTTGGTGGCTCGTATGCTCATGCATCCCGCTCCAAAGGCACTCAGGCGTTTTTTGGAGTGGCTGAGCCAAAGGGCGACACGTGATCGGGCAATAAGGTTGTCAGAATGTTCTAAAATGTTGCAATCTCTTTTAGTTTAATAATACATCACATTTAAAAGTAGCGTGGCTTCGTGGTAACAATATAATTTGATTTTTCTTCAGTTCTGGTATCGTGACAGCCCTGATATCCTCTCCAGTTGTGGCTGAAGAATAGACGACCTGTATCCCTGTTTGATTTGAAATCTTGCTGCAGTATTTCTACAGCGGGTTGCTGCACCTCATCAGTCTCTGCTTTGTTTACATCTGCGTCTCCATCAGATCAGACGTGATGCTCTTCTCATGATCCGCTGTGGTGCAGGGTTTCCGGTTATTTAGCGTGCATGTTTGAGACATCGGTTAAAGCTTCTTCTATTTGCATTTGGTGGACACATTTCAGATTTAGCACCTCCTGTAGTCTGCGCCAGCCTGAAGGGTCGAATCTTAAATTAGCCCGTACCTTTTATTTTCATACTAAAGGAACATTTGCAGAGAAAGCTTATATACTGAAGTGGTCACAGAAAGATTACAGAGACAACAAAGAAGCCTGTTTCTATACCATTATTGCATTTTCACTTTGATTTTGCGAAGATATCGTTTTGATTTAATTTTAAGGTGCTTTCTTTTCTTTCCTTTCTTTCTGTGAGTAAAGTCAAACCGTACTTAAAGTAAGGCAGAAGGAAACTTATGAATAGACGTGAGGCAGATGTTGTGGTGACTCATTTAGGGCCTCTCTTTGTTCAACCAGCTCAGCTCGAAGTTGTCCACCTGGTCTCCATCAGATCAACTGCCCAATGCAAGCTGATGTGCATGTAGCTACAGCGCATGTCACACATAAATGTTCAACACTTTGAGGACAATCTCCCCCACTTTATTTATTTATTTTTTTTACCTCACTTTGTGTTTCTTTCTGTTTCTATTGTTAAAGTAATACTTGTGACCACCCCAAAAATGCACTAATGCAAACAGGTTTAAAGGAAGAATGTGCAACTTTTTAATCTAGTAGATGTCGCCCTTGAGCACCAGCATGAAACCAAAACAAACTGCTGTTTGGCCACACCTCCTCCATACTGAAGCCTCCGCCCTCCTCCAGCGACACACCTCCAACCCCCCTCCACTCGAGTTCACACAAAGGAGTTTAGCGCAAATTGTCCTTTGCTCGAGCTGCAATCACCTGTGTCCTGCGTTGTTGTGTTAGCGTGCTAATGTTAGCACTCTTTAGTTAGCTCGTAGCTTCACATTTCATAAATTAACACAGAATGATCGTGATCTAAAAACTCTTACTAACATCCAAATAATCAGTGAGTATATTTTCTTCTTCTCTCTAGTCCTTGACTAAAACAACTTTTATACACAAGGGGAGGAGCCGGCCGTCCCGTCCATGTAAACACGGCTCTGACAACAACACAGCCAGCTTCTCACTCATTGTAGACAGTCATGACT
Organism: Labrus bergylta; assembly: GCF_963930695.1. Classification (NCBI taxonomy): domain Eukaryota; kingdom Metazoa; phylum Chordata; class Actinopteri; order Labriformes; family Labridae; genus Labrus; species Labrus bergylta. Next base: position 12,740,520 of record NC_089195.1, on the reverse strand, counting down.
CAGAGACACATTTACACAGGATACACTGGATTTATGATTTATTTATGTGTAACATGTCGCACATTCTGCCTTTAAAAATGTTTATACCGAGCATCCGTTAATTTGATTTAACTTTGTTTTCCTGTGATATCGAGTACATTTTGGTGAATTTTCTCGACTGATTGTTGTTGTTGCCTCGGGGTTACGACACATTGGTAACTGATTCATTTTATCCGATCTCAAGTGAGTGAACTAGTTAGCACGGAAAGCAAGCATCACTATCTGGAGAAAATGAGATAAATGAGTTGAGATGACGAGAAAACAAACGGAAATGTTTTCATTCTCACATGAAAACAGTAAAATAAAATATATGGGGCTTCACAGTAACACTCATTCTCACTCCGGTACAAATTAAAATGTGTGTTTCTTTTTATTTCCTTTCTTTTTGGAATGAATGGATCAGATTTTCCTGTTCAGATTCTCGTGAAAATATTAGATCAAAGCCCATCAAAGGGTTCAAAATCATATTTTTGTGTGTGTCACTACAGCATCGTAACCCAAACCGCTTTTTAAAAACCTTCTCATGAGTTCTAACATTTTTGTCTAAAATGTGGTCGACCCAAACTGTTCCCCATGTTGCGATGTTAAAGAAACAATGTGTTTTATTGTGCGTTTTTGTGTAAAAAGATTTGTAAGCTGTATATAAACTCCTGTATGTATTCATAGTCGACACTTAGAGTACAAGCCACAACATTTCTCCTAATGTCAGACTCCAGGTGTAGCCTGTTGATGCTGTGTCATTTCTAAATCTGTCTCTCTGTCATGGATCCTGTGAGTGTGAGGGATGTGTGCATGAGTGAGTGCATTTATAGATCCATTTATAAAAATCCATCCTCGACCCGTTTGAATACCACGACAGATGGTCCAATGCTTTTTGTATTTCCCTTGTATGTTATGCAAGTATGGAATCATATTCATGTGCTACTTGAATCGTGTATTATACTGTAAAAAAAACATATATCATTACACTGTATAAATGGTTATATGATCAAATAATAAAAAATGGAAATTTTCACTGTTGGTTTTTTTGAGTTACCCGACGCACCCAACAGACTGATCAGAGATGCACATCACCGTACACACTCAGCCCTACCTTATTGTTAAGACCACACCTACTGGAGATTCTAGACTCCATTAGGACCCGAGGCAAAAATTCAATAGGGACACCTCAAACCAGCGTTCAACACCATCATGTCTGTTGGGCCACAGGTTTGACTTTAAAGTTTGTCACTCCCTCAGGGAACCTTCTACTGGTCCGGGGCCCCGAGCGGTTGCCCGCCTTGCCTGTTGACCAGCAGTGTTCCTCCTTCAATACTTTTTCGATACACACACATTTAATTGCACATATACTTTGGTAACGCTTCGGTACCCAAACATTTCCAACGTATTTGTGCAGTCAAGACAGTGTGCAGGGGGTCGCCAGCACATTTTGGTAATTAAAAAACAGAATTTACCCAATTTACCTGGGTGCATAGGGCTCCTATTTTTGTTGCTGGGTTTTCGAAACATGTAACATTATTGCAGAATATTTGATTAAGGAATACTATGACTCTCAGGATACACCTGTTCAAGGAATAATTGGTTGGTAAGGAGAAAGAAGCACAGACATGGGCCTCCAGTCCAACAATTTATTTGTATGGTTTCAGCTGGTTTTATTTTTAAGCACACAGTTAAAGGAGAAATATGTAACTCTAACACCTAGTGTTTAAAATGGGTACTGCAGTCCAGATTCTAAACATTGTAGAGAGTTCCCCCCCACCCCCGCCCCCTCCTCTCTAGAGTCGAAGCTCACGCAGGTTGCCATGTGGTGGACACTGAAGCTTCAGTGTTTAGCCAGCTCTGCATCGGTCTGTAAACCTTTCTGTGTTCTAACCTCTCTCCATTTTTCAAAAAGCATCTCCAATATTGATCCTAGTTTGAGCACGTTTCTGCTCGTGGAGCTTATTAGAAACATGCAGAGGCTTTTTAGGTCGGGTACAATCACTTCTATCTGAACCAGTTCTCTTGCCCGCTTCCATCGCTGCAACACCTGTTGGTTTGACCTGATAACTGCTCTCATATCTGACAAACCGAGGGGCGTCCAAAACGGCCGTGTGGGGGGTGTCTTAAAACCGCCTACCTTCTCTGGTCCAAACAAATCCAGAGCATTCAGGACCAGAATCTAAAGTTAGAAGGAGGACATACTGGCTGCTGCATTGTTGTCAGAGACAGTCAACATAGCATGTTTCCTTAATGTCTGATCATATAGTAAGCTCACTTTATCATTTCACTCACTACACATCTCACTGATTGGACCTTTAACACTATAAGTAGTGATGAGGCATCCAGATGAAGTCAGGTCTCCAAGCTCCATTGTTCCCCAAAAAATTGCAAGGGCTGGCTGCCCTCATTGGATCAGCAGTGTCCTTCTTTTCCATCACTGTGACTACAGGGAGACACTGAGGAGGATTATCTACGGTGCACCTAAAGGGACAAAATAGCATGAGATTAGTCACGATTAAAATAATCCATGCATTAATTTCAGACCTAATAATGATTAACTAGTTAATGCTGACAGCTCTCATTCATATAGTTCCAACTCTAGTCCCTAGTTGGATTAAGAGTTGGAAATGATCATCAGCTACAACCTCCCCCCATCACCTCCCAAGCTGCCTCACAGCACCAATCAGATTTGCAGTGTCATGTACCAGGATGTGATCTGCTTTACTTTGACACAAGCCTCTTACAGCCGCAGCATGCAGGGCGCGCTGCCAGGGACGGTGTGATGCAACAGGGATTCACTGGATGCCAGAGGATAATAAAGGACGGACTCACCTCTCTCTGTTTCTATACACATTTCTGAATCGACACAACACCACACTGCCAATAAAACCGAAAAAGAAGCCCAATTGTTCAAGGACCAAAAGGACAACAAGGGCATTTTTCCAGGAAGGAAGGAATGTGCATGTGAAATACATTGATATAATTAACAGTAATTTGACCCCACTAGTAGGCTGAGCTGTTGCTTTCATTATCATTATCTTTAAAGCTTAAGGGAGAAAACGTTTTAGAAGGTACGATCTTAATTTGTGGCAAAGCATTGATGCAAACAAAACAAACACAACATGCAACTGCATGTGAATGAATGTTATTGAATAAGTTAGACTATGTAGGACACCACAGAGAAAGAGAGAGCGGGGAGTGGATGTGTTTCCCCCAGCCAATGACAGCACAGCAGGTGAGTTTGGGAGTGGATACAATTCAGCGATTGGGCGATTGGCTTTTTTGGTATCAAAAGCTCATTTCTTTATTCATACGCTGTGTGACAGGTGAATGCCCACCTCGGCTCCACCTCTTTGCCGTCTTTTTAGATTGGTTGCAGGTTAGGCTGAGATAGCATTGAGATTACTTTTCATGCCTATATTTGAGAGGACAGTAGAAAGAGTAGGAAAGCAGGGAGAGCGAGAGAGAGTGGGGAATGATGTGCAGGAAAGGAGCCACATGTTTGAAACAAACTCGGGCCGTCCGGTTTAGGGACCATAGCCTCTGTACATGGGGCCCAACCTAACTGCTAGGCCAGTGGTGCTTTCATGATAGCATTTTAAGTAAGGCAACCACCACGTTTGGCTTCAAAACAACTCTCAGAAACGAATATGTGACATCACTGAGATGTCCTCCATGTTTGACCCAGTCTATGTTTCAGGCCTTTTTCAGCCACAGATGCAGGTTTTGTTTCTTTTTTTTGCTACAGAATTTAACTGATTGCTGTTAGAGAATGGGAATGTACATTAGGTGTTTAGATACCTGAACTAAAAGTTGAAAAAGGGTTTTCGCTTTCCAGACCACATGTCACATGTTCACTGCAGAGATGACGGAAGTACTTACAGCAGTATTACTAACAACCAGAGGATTGAAGTCCAAGTCCAGACGTGACTTACTTTCAGAAATATACCAAATTTTTTCCAGACTTCCAGAGAGCAGTGTGTGAGGTAACTGTGCAAAGAACGCGACACAGGAGGAAAATAAATAAATCAACGCTCTGTCAGAGAAATCATAAATAGGCTAAGTCAGTAAAAGAAAGGTGGCAAAAAAAACATGGGAAAAAGAAAGAAAGAGGAGGTCTTATGTTGCAATTCAGAGCAATGTAAAAAGATTCAGTCATCATTATAACCAGGCTGAGACATGGGCATTGTGGGCTGGCTCTGATTGGGAAAGACCCTGATGGTGGAGTGTTGAAACAGTGGGACACATCCTCACCCTGTGCAGGATTTATTCTCTCCAAAGGAGGACGCTGTGCAGAGATCTTGGAATATGCACTCTTTATTAAACCTGCATAACTGGACTCAAATGAAGAGACTACTGGAGTATCTGCAGATTGAGGGTCTAAAAACATATAAGTGTCAAAGATAGGGACACCGAACAGTAGAAGGCAGCAGTGCGCCGTCGATGCGTCTTGCCAGCTTAAACCAAAGAAGAAGAAGAAGCCGGAAGCATGCAGCTTTGTCAGTTTTGTAACAACAGACTACCGCTGCACTTTGTATGGAGCAAACACAGATTGCATCTTTGGTTATGAGCTGATGTCTGTGTGAGACGGTACCATGGAGCCGTCAGAGTCAGGGGAGCTGGATGCTCCCGGTCCCGGCCTAGAACAGAGTCCCAAACCCGAGCTGTCTGCAGCGATGCGGGCTAAGATCGAGAGAAACCGGCAGCAAGCGTTGATGCTCCGGCAGGCGAGACTAGCGAGCCGCTCTTTGTCCGCCGTGGAGGGAGCAACCTCGGCCAAAGTGTCCAAGACCATCGACTCCGGCGCCGGCTTCTTCATCGACGAGGAGGAGGAAGCTCTGGAGGAGCAGAGGACCAGAAAGGTGGTGCATCAGCCAGGTGAGTGTGTGTAGGCTGTGTGTGTGTGTGTGTGTGTATGTTACCCGACTGACGTGTGTTCACGTTTGTGTGTGTGTGTGTGTGTTTTTTCTTTCCAGCTCCAGTGATTGAGCCAGACTACCTGGTTTGTGATGAATGTGAAAAACCCTTCATGGACTCATATCTGAGCAACAGCTTTGACCTGAGTGTCTGTGACAAGTGCAGGTACACACACACAAACACACACACACACACCCAACTGAGCACACACACACACACACACACACACACACACACACCACCAACACATACACCACGGTAGAAGTCATGTTGAGGTCTGGTCACACTCCATCCATGTGACCCTGTAGTTATTAATCATATTATTATATATTTCTGGCTTTGTGAAATACTTGATTCTGATTGGCCAACTTCACATTCTCTCTCCCTGGTTTTCTATTATATCCGTTATCGAAATAAAAGCATAAAAGCCCGAAAATACATCTTTAAAAAGTAAGAGTGATGATGTGATCCTAAAGGATTTCCAGATTCACATCATTCTTATCAAAATGTTCCTTCTTTGAGGCCCCGTAAATACAGTGTTTTTAAATTAAATGACTGTTAATGAATGTTACGGCTTAAAGGCGTAGGTCTGTTTTTGCTTCAGGGATAACGAGGAGAAACACAAGCTGGTCTCCAGAACTGAGGCCAAGGCGCACTACCTGCTGAAGGACTGTGACCTGGACAAGAGAGAGCCCCCCCTCAGGTTCATACTGAAGAAAAACCCTCACAACCCGCGCTGGGGAGACATGAAGCTCTACCTCAAAGTACAGGTACAGACAGCTGGAGGACAGGAGCTATGAAAACCTGTGTGTGTGTGTGTGTGTCAGAGGCAGGAGGAGAAACTCTGGAGAATTTCAGAGAGAAACATTCAGCTGTTTGTGTTCACACATAATAATAATAATAATAATCTTTATTTATAGAGCACTTTTCAAAAACAAGTTACAAAGTGCTTTACATGGACAGCAAATATAAAAACAGGCAGGTCATAGAATAATAAACAAGGCAAGATTAAGGAATAAATATCACTTTAAGATATAAAATCCATTTTAAAAGAGCTGTAAAATACATTCTTTTAAAGGAATTCTAAAAAGTGAAAATAGTAACAATTTAAAATCAACAAAAATCAGGAAAGGTTCGCCGGAAAAAGTGTGTCTTAAGAAGGGACACATGCAGCTCCTCCTGCAAACCTCAGGAGTTTTGAATGATGTTTGTGCAGGTGTGAACAAGGCTTTATTGTGGAAAACACATGTAGAGAAACTACTAAGGAGAAAAGGTTGCCTCTATATGATTGGTTATCATTTGTTTGTCTTCTCTGATGATTTGAGCTTTTGCAGCCTTTATCTGTTTTTGACAGTTCCTCTTGTAGATGTATCCATTAAATGTTAAAGTATTTGTCGACAAAAAGAGTCAGTACTACATTGTAGGTGTGTTTCTTTGGGTACGCAGGTGGAGAAGAGATGTATGGAGGTGTGGGGTTCAGAGGAGGCTCTGGAGGAGGCCAGAGAGACAAGGGAGGAGAACAAAGAGGTGCAAAAACAAAAACGCTTCAACAAGAAGGTCAAAGGTCGGTGATAACATCAAACCTTATTCGTCAACATTCAGATGTGGGAGTTAAATCCATACCAATAATTCATGCATGTGTGTGTGCGTCAGAGCTGCGCAGGGCAGTGCGGAGCAGCATGTGGACCAAAGACACCAGCGTTCACCAGCATCAGTACGGAGCAGAGGAGGTGGTGGACCCGGAGGAGGACCTGTACAAGAAAACCTGCACCACCTGCGGACATGAACTCACCTACGAGAAGATGTAGACACACACACTCACACATTCTGACTGCTACGGGTTCAGCCTGAGAGGAGCAGCTGCTTACAACTTTAAGAAAACCTCAGTCTTTTTGCAGCTTCAGTATTTGTTTCTCCGGCTCGTTAATGGAGCTCTCTGTCACACACAAGGGGCCAAAATAACTCTTGTGACATGTTCTCCCTTACCCCTGGATTCCACCAGACGCGTGTTCAGTCTGTCTCCGCTCCGTTTCAGCAGCAGAGCTGATGCGTTTTGATTTCTTTATTCAGTGTTTGTGCTTCCGCTGGCTCCGCAGCAGCCGTTTGTTGACCTCATGTAAATCTATTTATAGCATTAATGCTGCATATTGCCTTTCTGGTCCGCTGCCTGTTGCAACACTTCCTGTTGTTGTAAATAGATTTCCTCTCACACTGAACAAACCAGGGAAGACACAATGATGAAACTTGAAAATACCGTCTTGTATAAAGACATAACGACCATATCAGACACGAGCAGAATGACAAAACCAATGCTTTACAGAATGTGAAGTGCAGTTTGAGAGAAGGGTCCCTTTCAATGTCTTAGAAACGAGTTCTAATCCAAACGTCCACCTGCAGCAGAACGTGCTCCCTGTCATCATGTGGGGTGTCACGTCTGTCTGTCCTGACAGCACACAAGCATTGGAGACCCTGTTGCATTGCGCACAATCACACACTCCCCTGCTCGCTGTCCACACTGCATCCGTTAAATAATAAATTGTCTGTGCTGTGAATTTAAGTTTCCCAGAGGTGGACAAAATTAAGTGTGGTGCTTTTATTGTGAAGGTGTACAAATTGAATTGTAGTGCTTTGTGTTGACTAGCTGTTCTCAGCCCTCAGAGTCTCCTCAGTAAGCGTCTCGCTGTGAACCAGATAAAGTTTTTCTCCGGCGTTGACACAGGTCAAAGGTCAACATTTCAATCATGATGTGGATATTATTAATGCACCGTTATCTCCACTTTGTAAAACAAGTTAACGAGCTCTGCTGAGGGAGGAGAGAGAGTGTCAGAGCCTTGTAGAGCCACCTCCTTCCTCCTCCCTCTTCCATGACTTTGTGAGCGACAGAGAGGAGAATAGAAATGGGGCGATGGGCTGTTAGGACACTCCGATAGGAAACGATAGATACAAGCTGATTTTGTCACTGATGCTCACTGTTACTAAACTCAACAGCAGGGAGAAGCAGTCCTGTCTCATTCATGCGCAGAGCTTCCTGTTAGATTCACCAACGTTTGTTACGGTTCGATTGTTCCCTCACAAACACTCAAATCATCATTTCAGAGTAAAAGCAGCGTCTGGTTTAAATGACGTCTGGTGCTGTGGGTTTGATCTCTGATGACTGCAGTGACATTCAACATGTTTAAATGAACTGAATTAAAGAGCAGAAAGGTTTTTCTACTAAAGTTTCTGGGTGTTGCTTTAATTTCCTGCTTATACGTTTATATTTATGGAAAGAAAATTAACAGATATTACTGTTATGTTTTGAAGTTCGCTGGATGACATCAGAGGATCGTTTAGTTTAGTCTACCAGCGTGCTCGCTCGTGTGTCAGGATGTTTATCTGTGCAGGCTAAAAAGTTGTTTTAAGGATTCACATTTTGAAACGTGATTAATTGCATGTGTGAAAGGCTCAAAGTCACAGTTATGTCCTCAATGAGGATGGAAACTTTGGAAGAAGAGACGCCACACAAGAGTTTAAATAATCTGCTCAAGACGCTTTATTGTGAAGGATAACAACCCAAGCATTGTGCAAAAAAAGATAGAATTAAATAATGGAACCAAAAAGGGGCTAGAGACTCCAGCAATGATGAATACAAGATAATAAGACATAAAAAAGGGCTCAGAGAAAACAAAAGACTGAACACGAGGACTACGGGGAATTTCCAGCCCAAACTAAAACCACAAATCTACAAAACTCAGTGATCTTTACATCCATGAGGGAATAAATAAATACCCGTGTCTCTCCCCTACCTGCCCCTCCTCGAAGCGGGCGGCCCGGTTTGAATCTGACCTGTGTCGCATATCATTCTGCACTCTCCGACTCTATTTCTCCAATAATGACACCAAGACACAGAACTAAAGGCATACCTTACAGAACTGAACCGCACAGCATGGAAACGAGGCTGATTAAAGGCAGGGTTGATAATTTTCTAAAACTAGCATGATTTTGAAAGTAGCATTCCCTCAGTGCCCCGTCTGCACCCGCCCCCTCCCCTCTGTGCTCCCTCATAAGCCACGCCCCTCACTCACATGAACGAGCGGCGTCTCTCCAGAAGTGGACCTCAGCTCATCTCTTGCATTGTGTAGAAACTACGTCGTCTCATGTCTCATTCAGCGGTAAGTAAACTCACAGTATAAACTCCTAAAGCGCTTTGAGTGTGAGCTACAGCACGCAAGAGGTAGAGAGCGAGCAGGGAGACAGGGAGGCATGTGATTGGTTCATCAGATTGGTACCTCGTGGCAGACATTGGTCGAAGTTTTTACAGACTTAAAACTGATGCAGATGACGGATTTTATTTTTTCCTTTTTCAGAGAACATGAGTTATTAATGTCTGTCAGGACCTAAAGACAATTTCAACCAAAATCTTAAAAAGTGGATCTGGAGGAGAATTACCAACCCTGCCTTTAATCCAGGAGTGTAATAGATTTTAGATACTTAAATGTAGAGAAAGTCTCTCTTCACTGCTATAAATGTCATATATTTAAATAATAAACATTCAAACGACCGTGTACACTTTTAAATCGTGACTTTTTAAAGCAGGCCCGCAGCCTGACAGTTGAGACTGCTGTAAACTCCAGCAGTCTCCAGCTTGAACACGACATCACACTTTAAATCGTCCTCTCCTGACGTATCCATGGACACGATTTTGAACATCTCGTACGGAGGAATCAGCACCTCATCCTCGTCCGAGTCGAACTCCGAGTACGACTTGAGGTAGGCGCCAAAACACGTGTGGATCTCAAAGCAGGTCCTACGGCCAAACTGCCGCAGGTCCTTGTTCAGGGAGCTGGAGGCGAATGATCCGAAGCGGATCGTCTGTCCAGACTCGCCGCTGAAGAGCAGTCTGCTTCTCCGGTAGCTTGTGTAGCAATTTCTCTGGTTGAGTTTTAGGAGCCGAATAGCGTCTGAAAGCAGGAAGTGGAGGGCATGGAATTCAAACGAGGTCTTGTAGGAAGCCCTCCCTTGGCGGACTGCTCGGTTTAAGTCGTCATATGACCCGGCTGTGTAGGCACAAAGGGCCCTGAAGTGATTCCAGGACAGCGGGTCGTACGGGTCCTTCTCCTTCATGGCTTTCAGGGCACAGAGTTTGGTGTAGGTGGAGTGCAAGCCCTCTCTGGTGCTCTGCGGGAGGTAGCGACGCTTCACTTTGATCAGCATCTTGTGGGAGCAGCCGTGGTACATGTCGTCTACAGAGTCAGGAAACAAGCTCAGAGGGATCTTGATGAGCCGAGACAGACCTGACTGGACCTGCACTGGGACACCTGAGGCCTTCAGGGCAGTGTTGGTGGATTTCTGTTTGGCAGCCTGGACAGAAATATTCTGGACCCCCCCTTCAGGATATTCAGGTGCTGAGGTTGGGTTTAATGCAGCCTCCTGTGGAGAAGACATGTCAACATGTCAATTCACTGAGATTTACGCTAACATCAAATGAATTTTAAGGCTCTTGTCGTTTTTGTTTTAGCTAGTTATGACAAAAACTGAGTTCTATACTAGCTATAGCTAGGACCGTAAATGAGACCATCAGAGAAGAACAATGCAGCAGCCAGTATGTCCTCCTTCTAACTTTAGATTCTGGTCCTGAATGCTCTGGATTTGTTTGGACCAGAGAAGGTAGGCGGTTTTAAGACACCCCCCACACGGCCGTTTTGGACGCCCTTCCGTTTGTCAGATATGAGAGCAGTTATCAGGTCAAACCAACAGGTGTTGCAGCGATGGAAGCGGGCAAGAGAACTGGTTCAGATAGAAGTGATTGTACTCAACCTAAAAAGCCTCTGCATGTTTCTAATAAGCTCCACGAGCAGAAACGTGCTCAAACTAGGATCAATATTGGAGATGCTTTTGAAAAATGGAGAGAGGTTAGAACACAGAAAGGTTTACAGACCGATGCAGAGCTGGCTAAACACTGAAGCTTCAGTGTCCACCACATGGCAACCTGTGTGAGCATTGACTCTAGGGGGGGGGGGGGGGAGACAGCTCTCTACAATGTTTAGAATTTGGACTGCAGTACCCATTTTAAAAACTAGGTGTCAGAGTTACATCTCCACTGGCTGAGCAGTTTGTCTCATTACAACAAACCTTCAAGTGTAAATCTGTGTTTTCTTTCTTACCTTCTCTGCATTCAGAGGGATCATCGTGACACAGAGGAAGATTAACACCAACATACTGTCCTTCAGCATGATTAAAGGGACCTAAAAAGAAGGTTAAAAGGTCAGTTTTGTTCCTCTTACAGAATAAAACCTGCAGTTTAATAATCAATCTTACCAGGTTGACGATGCAGCAGTTGCTCAGACTATCCCAAACTGTCCACTCTTTGGTCTGTAGGTTGTCGATCATCCTTTTATTTCAGAGCTGGTGTGGGGTTGTTCAGAGTCAGGGTGGGGTCAGGCTGTAAAGAGAATAAAGCACCAGCCTGTCCATCAAACCCCACCCTCGTAGTTTCCACGGATTTTCCAATATTATTTGAAGGTAGCCAGCAACACTAATTTATCCACTCCATCATAAATTCCAAAAAGGTGCAACTTCAAGATTAGAAAAATGTTAGGTTGTCCGACATTTCATAAAAAGTATTTTCTCGTAAACTGATATTCACCCTTACCCTACATGTCCAGGTTTTACATATCTGTCTGAGAAAATACCATATCCCTCCCTTAAAAACTGTTGATTGTTGTCTAAGGGTGAAGAGTGAAATGTTTCTTTGTGAGGTCGTTCTTTGGGTTTGAAATCTGACTTCAGGTTTTCGACCATAACAAACTGAATCCCCTTCAGCTCCGTGAAGTAGAGAGAGAAATGTCAGATCTCAAATCTGAATAGAGAAGTGCAAATCTTAATTTTAGTAGGGATGAACGAAGAGTGGATTCACAGTTAGAGACGAAAGCTGTCGGCTGGAGGAATGTTTTCTTCTGCAGCGCTGGCCTTTAGTTTAGAAAGGTACATTAAGTTTTAATATCTACCTCAGATTTATTTCTGGAAGAAGCAATGAGTTTGTGTAATAGCTTTGAGTTAAGCTTAAATTATTTTTAACTTGGCAATTGAGAAGTGAGGTCAGAGTAGAAGTCCAAATAGGAAGTGAAAACTGAAACACTACTTTGAGAAGTTTGAGAATGACCACACTGGTGAAATATGTTTGAAACCAAAAGAGAGTGTTTTCTTTTGGAAGTCCCTTTGACCAGTGTCTCAACTTTACTTTTTTCATAAATCACAGCCTCCAAAAGTACTGAAAGAAATCACTGCACTGCAAAAAACTGAAGTCCTTTGTGTTTAATTCCAGTCAAACATATCCTCACTATGGTGGCCAGCAGGTGCAAAGGCTCAGCAGTAGTGAATGAAATGATAAAACGACCATCACAAGGACCAGTTGTCAGGTCAACCCAACAGGTGTTGCAGCGACGGAAGCGGGCAAGAGAACTGGTTCAGAGAGAAGTGATTGTACCCAACCTTTTTGTAGAGTTTCTTAATATTCTGTACTTTTTTTCTTTAGTAATATGTTACTTTGATACCTAGTGCTTAAAATGGGTACTGCAGTCTAAATTCAAAACATTAAAGAGCTTTCATGCAGAGGCTGAGTAGGTTGGGTACAATCACTTCTATCTGAACCAGTTCTCTTGCTCGTTTCCAATCACTGCAACACCTGTTGGTTTGACCTGATAACTGCTCTCATATCTGACAAACCGAGGGGCATCCAAAACGGCCGTGTGGGGGTCGCCTTAAAACCGCCTACCTTCTCTGGTCCAAACAAATCCAGAGCATTCAGGACCAGAATCTAAAGTTAGGAGGACATACTGGCTGCTGCATTGTTGTCAGAGAAGCCAGCACTTCAACATAACATGTTTCCTTAATGTCTGATCATATAGTAAGGTCACTTTATCATTTCAGTCACTACACATCTCACTGATTGAACCTTTAATGGGTGGTGTTGAAATAAGCATCAGGCAGAGTAGTGTATGAAAAGTTATTTATTATTTATACAATTAAAGACACACAAGTTTAAAATTCAAAGGTTGTCTGAACATCAGGAGTCTTGAATACAAACGAATCAGCTGTTGAGTCAACCTTCACTTCCTCGACTTCACTCTTTTAATAAAAAAATAAAAATAAAATTATAACTTCAAATACAACATGACTTTAACAAGCCCTTCTACCCAAAGCACCACTAAAGTGTTCAATCAGTTATCTTTTTCCATATTGATATCTGTATCAAACAGATGTATGATGAGCACAATGTCATCTTAGTAAGCAGTCAGCTCATGCACCAGGCAGTGAAAACATGTCATATTGTCCCACACTTTGTTACTCACATCACAGAAGTACTTCTCGATGAGGGCGTGAGCGGCCTGGTACACTATCTCGTTGTCATGGTTCTGCAGCATCTCAATGCGGTCCAGTCCTCCCAGCTCCTCCACCAGCAGGCTCAGTTTGTCCGTCTCACCAATCTTCTCTGCTGCCTGAAATGTTTTGTGTAGTAACAGAAATGTCAGGTAATTTGTCCACATAACCCCGAAGAGTCAGCAAGTAGATCCAGAGGTTGTTTTCACCCCTTCTCACCATGAAGATGTTGTTGATAGCATCCAGTATGACCAGGATTACTTTAGCATCTTTGACCTGCAGCAGGTTGATGATGGCCTCCAGGGCTCCACACCGCACCAGTTGAACCACCTGCTCCACAGTGCCCCCGCTGGTGAAGTTTGTTACTGCCCACACTGCCTCCCTCTGAGTCTTGAAGTCTCCCTGAGAGGATTCAGTAAACTCCTATTAAGCAGCTTTTTAGTCTGCAGTGAAAACTATGCAGCTCTTTTTAGATTTTAAATAGTCAAGTTCAGAGGTCAACAAGGAATTTTCTCCTTAGAAACCTTTACAGTCTCTTCAGTAAAAACTCCGCCATGACTAGGGTGCACATTGCTGCAGGAGTTATTTAAAGATTCCTTCAGCTCATTTATGTTTCACTCAGAGGCTCAAACATGTTTAATTCCTGAGCATTAGTAAAGTCCTTGTGGGTGAGTTTACTCACATTTGTGAGCTGTTCAACCAGCGGAGGGAGGAGGCCGCAGGTGATGAGCTGCTGGATTTGCTTACAGGGTCCTGCAGCGATGTTGGACAGCGCCCATGCCGCCTCCTTCTGCACACTGGCCTTCGGGTGCCTCATCAGCTGAGGTAGGACATTCAAGACACCCGAATCGACTGCCGCCTGAGTCTGCAGGTCTGAACCGCTCACAATGTTCCCGATGGACCTCAGAGCTGGCGTCTGCAGGTGGGCCAGGTATTAAATGTGCATGACAACATGTGATAATACAGGTGTGTGGTGGTAATGTTACAACACATTACCATGACGCTGAGCTCATCGTGACCCATGAGCTCCACCAGCCGAGGGACGATGCCAGTATGCACCACAACATCGATACGCTCGTTCTCCCCGTCCGACAGGTAGGAGATCGCCCAGCATGCATCGGACAGGATGTCTTTATCGCTGAAATGGAGCAGCTGGATCAGAGAGGGGAGCACCTGAAGGACAAGGTACAGCACATCAGATTCTTTGCAGCCTTCATGTCATCCTCAAGCTCAAATACTTCAGACAGTTCATCCTTGATTTATAGTGAAGCATACCTGCATGATGGCAGACAGGGGGGGAAAGGGGTTCTTATTTCGACACAGGTTGGATAGTGTCCATGTGAGGTTACGCAGGTAACCGACCTGGAGTGAGAAAGCATTTTTAGCTATACAGCAGCAAGACAACAGCTGAGAAGAAACAGGTGAAATCTGATTTACACCTCAAAGAGTGTTTGGCATATGTGACCGTTTTATACAGCCTTTCATTTCTCCTCAGGCCAATTCAACAAACCCTGGCTCACTTTAACTGTGTTGTCACTAACCCTGACAAATGAGATCATGCCAAGCGGTCACATGGGTTGGTTTACAATGCACCCGACCCCCATGCCAGTCCCTGCAGTGTGGCAGCACAATGTTCTCTCTTCAGGGCCCAACAGAGGAAAGCCTGGCCACCTGACTCCCCCCGTATCAAGTTGAATGAACCTCAAACTAAACCGATTTAAAATCCCTCAGCATTTCATGCAGGACTTACTGGTGTGTCTGGGGCGATGCGAGCGAGTAAGGCTGGGATGACGCTACACTCGATCAGGATGTCTCGAGAAGCTGCACCATCACCTGCAGAGAAGAAACACTTTGTCTCGAGCGACAAATGCTAATGATCGTCATTATGCGTGTATCTTCACACTGCATGTAAATTTTCCCAAAATGAGCGTGATCTAGAAACGCAGTGAGTACAGTATGTTATGCTTCTTTTCTCAAGTCCCTCAATTAAACAACTTTTATTTGTGAGGGGAGGAGTCAGCTGTAGTCCTGGCACTATAAACAAACTGAAAATATGACTCTGAAAGCATTGCAGACAGTTGGACTCAGGTGTTACACCCATTGTAGACTGTCATGACAGTTATTTTCAGAGGATATTGATTTCTATTACATTTTAGTGTGAAACATCACAAAGCCTTCAAACCTGAAAAAAAATATTTAAAGAATACCCCTAGAGGAATCAAACTTAAACTGTGCAATTAGAAGTAGACTATAATATATATATTACAATACACATACCCTGTGCAGGGATAAATATACATGTGAAATTTAAACAAGCACCTATAAACAGTTGACAGGTTGAATATACAAAATTAAAAAGTGTTGACCTTCTCTTGTGTTGTTTGTACATGTACAGCAATGTTTAAAAAGCAGCACTTTACCTGCAATGTTTCCCAGAGCCCAGACAGCCTGTTCACTGATGTGCAGCATCGGTGAGGCCAGCAGGGAGATGAAGGCTGGCACGGCCCCGCTTTCCACCACCTGAGACACAAAACACAGGTGTGTTTAAGCCTCAAACACGGACATGTGTTAAATTTACACTCCCTCCATAAAGACGCTGCTGTCTCCTTACCTGCTGAGTATGCCAGGATGTTCCAGAGGCGATGTTGGTGAGAGCCCAGGCGGCTTCAAACTGCAGTGTTGGCTCATCATCCATTACCAGGAAGGACACGAAGCGGGACAGCAGACCGGCATCTATGATCGCCTTCAGAGGAGGGTTACGCTCCTGAGACAGCAGCTTCCTGAGGGACGAGGTAAACCATTTATTACTCCAATGTTTACAGCCTAGATTGGTTTCAATAAGTCATCACTTCTGTCTGTCCAACAAGAGTCTGGTTCTGCTCCAGGTTTCTGTCTGTCCAACAGGAGTCTGGTTCTTCTCCAGGTTTCTGCCTATTCAACACGAGTCTGGTTCTGATCCAGGTTTCTGCCTGTTCAACATGAGTCTGGTTCTAATTCAGGTTTCTGTCCATCAGTTTTCCCTCTCCACCGTTACTTTGCTTAATGTAACTTGGAGCTGCTCCTCGTGTATTCATGTTGGGTCTTTGTAAATATAATATCTTTAATAAATTAAGTTATGTGCTTGATACAAGATCCTTCAAGATAATCAAGCTCACATCATGAATCTTCTCTTTGTATGCTAAAGTCAAAAACGTCAACGGAAACTCACCTGGCCGCCTGGCAGCCTCTGATCTGGGCCTCCTTAATGTCGCTGTTCACCTCTTTAATGATGTCCTCGATGGAGAACACCATCACCTGTAACGACACAGACGACGTTAGAAGCTAAACGTTCATGTTCCGAATCGGTAAAGTGTCCGTAAACGCACCGTGTCGGTGGAGTAGTCCGGGGAGAGGGCCTCCTCGTCCGGGAGAGACGACAGCGTCACATTCCTCCTCTTCATGAAACTCTCATTTTTATGAGCTTTCCGCAGCTCCACGCACTCAGAGATCCTTTTCTCTCTCAGTTTCTGCAGCGAGTCAAGAAGAAGAGTCAGGATTAGTTATTATATTAAATATTTGACAGACTCTGATTGGACCGGACACACACTCACTGCCGGATCTTTGCCTTTGTTTTTGAACTTTCCGAGCCGCTCGTCTGTGACATTTTTGGTTGGCATGTTGGACTCGACCTCTGTGCTGCTCCTCTGACACGATGGACACCTGAACTCACCTTTCACGAGGACGTTTTAACGTGGAGACCAGAGACAGGTGAGTCTAATTAGATTTGATTGACGTAACGCCCCTTTGTTTGCAATTACGTGCAGCTGTGCGCGTGTCATTCTTGAAAAAACTTTATTTAAATCTGACATGACGTCAACATACATAATGTACAGAATGTTTATTGGTAGGCCTACATGGTAATATATGGACAGATAAATAAATATGGATGCAAATGTTTTTATTCATTCCCTTTTATTTTATTTGTGCATTTTTAATCTCATGTTAGAAATCGTTGGAAAATTGTTAGGCTTTTCATTTTTAACGTTTGTACTGTCTTTAGCTGCGAGTACTTACTACTTGCTGTGTGCTTTTATTTTGAAATAAAGTAAGTTTCTCTCCTGGTTAAGTAAAGGTTAAATAAAACCAAATTTCACTATTTAATGTCTTGGGCATGACCACAAAGTCCTAAACTGTATGCATCAAGAGATTTGTATGTCTTTAGTTCAATGCATATGAGCCAGGGGCGACAGTAGCTCAGTCAAGGGACTTGGGCTGGGAGGGTCACTGGGTAACATCCTGGGGCGGTGTGGTGCTGATTGTCAACAGGCAAGGCAGGCAACTGCTTGGGGCCCAAGTCTAGTAGGGGGGCCTCGAGGGCTGACAAACTTTACACCACAGCAGTGGCTAAAAATATGCAAATTTTCCAACTACAGTATAGGAACCTCCCTAAGGGGGCCCCGTCTGACAGCACTCACTCTCGTCACCCTGCTAAGCATGCATTGCTGTTTTGAAAACCAAAGACCAAAGAAAGAAACAAAAAGGAAGAGGATTAAGCGTTGGAACACTGGTGGTGATAAACGCTGGTTTGAGGGCCCCTCAATGAATTTTTGCAAAGGGCCCCAATTGACTGTAGAATTGCCACTGGGTGTGGTTGCTGGAGAGGTGCCAGGTCACTTCCTGAGTAAAGCTCAGTAAAG